>NC_056744.1:482078660-482213660 GCF_019279795.1 Protopterus annectens
AAAATACAGTCCATTATACAATTAGGTTTACAGCACCATGAGAAATAACCAGCAGCACAACTTCAATTGAGTGGTGGATTAAATGCTGGGGGAAAAAGTCACGTGGTGAAGACAGAGCAGGCCATGTTTCATTATCAATGTGTTTTTAAAGAAAATAAAATCCAGAGTAGGTTTTATGTTACAATAATCAGAATGCCTTGATTAAGTGGACCTGTCAAATCTTGAGCTGTCGGTCTCTAATAATGGTTTGCGTTTTTACCCATTGAACAGGTAGAATATTTCTGACACTTGTTCATTTACATTTGATTCTACACAAAATAAAGTTGATGTCTGATGACAAAAAATGTCACTATGTCTTTAAAAAAGTGGTCTACTTTTATGACATGTATGAGTTCCAATGTCATGTTGTTTGGTAAACTGTATGAAAATGATCTGAGGAAACTTGACTCAAATGTCACTTTTTATGACAACTTAAAGCAGGAACTTTTTGACATACTTTCTGCACCACAGTATGTGGTACTTGCAGCACCATGACACATTTTCCCTCCAGTCCTTTGTATTTGTACACTTCCCTGGTGTTATGTAAAGCCTTCACAAAATTACATTTTTGTATGATGCCATCTCAAAGGGCTCAGCTGACCTTTATACCAATTACAGGGCTATTGTGGAGATTCATCCACAGACTTTAATGAATGCTTCTACAGACTTCAATGGATGCACCATCATGTATGTATGGTAGTTCTTCCATTAAAGTCTATGAATGCATTCCAATGTTATCCCTATGGTAATATCATCAAGGGTTATACTGTAAAATGTATCTGGGCGAAGACTTGTTAAAAACATTTTTTGAAGCTTTTTACTAAAAAACAGCCCAAATACATAAGGAATGACTCAGAAAAAAATGCACTGTGATATTTAAATTGCTAGATGCCACTACGCAGGTAACACCGGCAAATCACTTTTAAGTAACTCAAAAACTGGGTGTGACATATAGACATTACAAAGGTCAACAAAAGCTTATGGTTTTATACCACACTGTTTATGAAGTAAAAATGCAGATGCTTTGACCTATAATATGTTAAATACAAATCTGTAAAAAAGTATGAAAGCTCTGTGGATGACATGCTTAGTGACTTGTTAATAATAAGTTCTATCACACAGGATAAGTTTGAATTTTTAAAGTTAGAAATATTGAGATTGCTGGTATTTTTAACATCCATAAGGATTCTCTAGTCTGTCTATGTGAGCCACAAGGGCATGGCTAAGTAACGCAATTCATTTTCAGGTTTTAAGACAGGGTTATGAAACTTCTGTTAATGAGATCTACAACCTCTCTTTAAAAGATACTGGGCATTTTCTGGAAGCATTTAAGGGTGATTAAGTTGGTTGTGACTAACACTGCCTCACTTTATTTTAGTATTAACACTATACTTAGAAATTAATATACAGCTAAGAAACTGAAATATAAACTGGAAGTTCAATGTTACACTGGTGTTAAAATTCTGATTTTCCTGCTTTTGTTCTTTGTAACAGTAGTTTCAAGTTTAAGTAGCTTATTGTTATGGAGATTTGTTAATTGATAGATGGTTCAAAGCACTGTTTGAATGGATATACCACTACTAACTGCAGTTCAGTTCTTAAAAAATACACTAAAATGCATGCAAGCAATGAAATAATAAACATATGGGTTTCTAAAACAGTCTGAAAGGAGAATTCAGGTGACCTTAAAACCGGTACAAGGTCTACTGGAATTTAACTTGTTCTTTTTTAAAGGGGGAAGGTACAAACAAATCAGAGGTACACCAATAGGTGCTACTGTTGCACCAACACAGCAAACGTATTTGTTTTATTATGGGAAAGGGAACATTTTATAAGATCTTTGCAAATATGCAGTTTAATATAAATGTCCTTTGATACCTCCTTCTTTCTGTGGAAAGCTTGCTGTACAGACATAAATACGGTTTTCAAAAAATGATGAATAACAGTATCATGTGACTGTCATTTTCATTTAATACCACAATCACGAGTGATCTTTGTGGCTGTAACTGTGCATCACACTAATTTGAAATGCATCACATTCACTTAGCAAGAATGTTCAGAGAAATGGGGTTATTACATTATTCAAGCACTCGCATGATAAATTTAAAAAACAACATAACCAAAAAGCCAGATCATGAGGATCAGTAAAAACACTCCTAAGGACATCAGATTTACTAGAAAGTACAGGAGATGTTTCAAATAATTAGGGAGAGTGCAACAGAGGTTATCTTACTGAAATACTATGGGATATCTTGCAATAGGCAGTATAAAATAGGGCATGTGGGCTGTGCAGATTACACTGGAAAGTTTGATAATGGTTTATTAAGTTTTCTTGGGTTTCACATGGCTTTTATTACTTGGCATTCCATGAAAGACATAAAAGTTCAAGAAACTTTACAAAAACACTTGGAGCACAGTAGCCAAGGGGAAATTCAGACAAACAGGCATTAAGAAACCAGAGATAATTTATAAAAGAGGAACCACAATATTAAAGCACATCTAACTTAGGGAAATCAAAACAGTTAGTGATATATACAGGACTTTTAAATCTGGTAAATGTTAGCCTTGATAATATATTACTGACAAACACAAGACAAAATTTCACTCATCCCAATATGAGAAGAAAGCTCCTGTTTAAACATACACTGTTCAACAAAATGTGTGATTTACTTAGACAGATGTTGGTTTGGTTTGTTTTGAATAGTAAAACGTGCTTTAGAAAAAGGATACAAGAATACCAAAATAAGATGAAAAGAATACTTGAGTAATGTTTTGTTTAAACTTATCCACCTTAATGATATAGGTGATAAATTTAGGTTTAATGCCATTACTATTTTGATTAATGACAAGGAAAGGGATACTTGTAACAAATTGTTTTAAGCAGCACTGTGGCAGAATGTACACAATGTACAGGTATCCAGGTTTGAATGAGGCATTTTGATCATCTTTGTTAAAGGAAACAACCAATGAATTCAACTGACAGATTTTACCAGATGCTTTCAATCATATGATTCTGAACTTGGTTATATTTGTTTTGCAATTAATTTAATCCCAGATGAACCTTGCTCACTGTTGCATAGCAAAATGTATGGAAGGACTTTTGAATACATTTTTGATTTTTGCTATTTGGTGTTTGCTGTGCAGATGTTTTGCTGATGTAAATAAATTCTAAACTGAAGTTCTGTGCACCTCCACTGTTGTTACATGCAGCAAACTGCTATTAAAAATAACAGTTATTCAAAGTGTCAGTGGATTCACCTGTAAGGTGCAGTCTTCAGTATGAAATAGGCAACCCGACAGATGATTTCAAAAGAATTTATGCTTAAAGAAAACAATTCAGCACATAAAATCTTAACTTGTTACCTGGGAGGACAGGCAGCAGCCGAAGACACCAAAGAAAATGTTGCAGCTAATATTGATGGAAACCACTGGGAACATACTAACAAAGAAAGGGAAGACTGCTTTCTAACTAGACAAGACTTTACCTCTCTGGGGAGGTTCCTTTTGTGTTCTCTGTCTCCTTCTGTTTTTCTTCTCAAGGGAGAAGCAGCATATTTTCTTTGTCCTTTTTAGTAAAACATCTTGACTAAAACTCCACCAGTAGCTGACAGTCATCTTAAGTCTCTAAAGAACATGCAAGACTGGCTGCATGGCCTGTGGCAGAAGTCAAGACTGTGTGACATTCTTGCCAGGCATGCTCTTCCCCCCAGTTACATTTGTGAAATAAAGTTAAAAATGGCCTTTCTATAGTCAAAACTGTAGAATCAGTGCTGCTGCTGAATGCCAGTTACAAAAGAATAAACAATCAGTAGTTAAGGTCTAATTTGACACACTATGGTGGTCAAAAGAACAGAGAAGGGGTTACACTTCAAGGGTGACACTGGGAAATACTTTATAAAGAGGAGGGTCACAACCAAAATAAATGTCAGGGAGTCGTTTGTTGGTGGGGCATTCAAACAAACAATGACCTGCTGTCTGAGACAGCTCTACAGAAAATCAGTAAAATGAAATGATGTCCCACAGCTGTTACACTTAATGGCAACCAAGACAAAAAATGGACAACAACATGTTAAATACAAAGTTTGTAACTGGCAGGGTTGAAAGCACCTTTTCTTTTTTTAGTGCGATTCAAATAAATCGACCACCAACCAGGGTGATCAAACATCTTTCTAAAAGAGCTACAAAACCAGGCAACTTATAATCAGGCAGCTTTCTGTACAATTGCTTTTAAGGATAATTTTCAAAGTACGCATTCAAAACTATCCTCTTTTGCCACTGTTTAAACTCGACTACTACAGTCTCAGTGGAATGAAATTGATAGGAAGACCCAAACTGAACTTTACACATTACGTGAAATGTAAATAAATACTGTGTCAGCAGTACACAACATGCAATCTAATATGGAGAAGGAAACTTGAGTGAAATAAATGGTGCATGGGCTTGAAACAGCTCAAGCAGTACAGTACCTGGGAACCAGAAAAGCTTATGAACACTGCTAAAAAAATCATATCAAAAGCTTCACTAAAAAATGCGTGACCTAACTTAGATAATTTGTTACAAAGCAGTGACTTCTTTTTTACATAAAGATTTAATACAAGAATAAAAAGGCACAATAAAAGAAAAATCAGCTTCTTTACGAGGTGCAGTCATCTGACTCACAGGAAGCGGTTTTTTTTTAGCACTGAACTGTCAATGCAATTCATAAACACAGTCCACAATATGTTTGTGTCTTGTTCAAGAGAGCATTAATGAGAAAATGTGATATAGGCTGCACATTATATCCCAGAATGTTTTGGTTTCATTTAGTTCCATGCACCTTGTGACCTGGTTTTCAAAATAACAGCTTCCAACACTGTAGGTGTCCGGGTTTGAAGAAGCCACGATAAAATAGGGCATTTATTTAAAACTGCCACTTCAGATATTGAGGAAAGATGTGAGTTTATGGCTGCTCTATAGATGGTGTATTGAAACACCCATGGGGTAATGTCTTCTTGATGTCTTCTAGGTTCATAATATCCTTCTTGATCTCAGTAATGTCTTTATCATAAGCCTTTATTGCATCTTCCTGTAGTTTTGCTGCATTTTCTAGCTCCTTAAGCTTTCGGTCTAGCTCACTGTTCTTCATTTGGTCTTTGGCATCACTCAATGTTTTTTCAATATCAACCAACTTGGTCAGGTCAACATCATCCATCTTGCCTGCAAAGTACACATTTAATAAAATAAATTAACATCATTTTGATAAACATACAAAAGCAACTACTATAAAAATGGTACACCAAGTATATATAAAAGATAGCATTTAAAGGGACACAGCTAAATGCACCTACCCTTCTATAGAAAATGACACTTGAAAAAAGAAGAAGAAAAAAAAAAATATATATATATATATATATATATATATATATATATATATATATATAAATCAAATAATTAATAGATGTTTAGTTTTTGAATGCTGGCATGGGTCTACATTGGTGAGGGATGACACCCTGTTTCACAGACAACAGGCTACAGCACAGGAACAGCCAGGCAAGGGAGGTTAGCAGTAAATGGTTTATGCTGGCCTGCCCATCTTGGGGAAGGGAAAGGTGGCTCCTCAGTCTGCCAAATAGCTGCTTCAATGCAAGGGAAGGCCCTGCTGTGATGCAGATGCTCACATTAGCCAGCAAAGGGTCGGGGTAGCACTAAAGACTCAGAAGCTCACTGTTGGGATGCTAGAGACAGCACAAGCAACCTTCAAGACTGCCTGAATGACAGCCACTCTGGAAAGCATGTGTCCTTGCATTGTACTAGGAGTGCTCTTAGAATGGGAAAATTAACAGGTTAAATCTGAATGGGACAGACAAAGTCACAGGAGTAAAAGGATACACACGTATTTTTTAAACACTGACATTTGCACCTACATCAAACCAAGCATTTGGAGCCTCTTCATTCATTCCCCACCCCCTCAAACACACACACACACACACACACACACACACACACACACACACACACACACACACACTCCAGCCCAAACAGGCTCACCAGTTGCCAATTGCTCTGGTCACCTGGGTTATATTCAGAGGCTTTATCACTTTTAAGTCAACTGACTGCATAGACGCAATTAGAACAGATCACAGTGGATATTCAGGATGTAACACAACAGGTCAGAGCAGTGCAGAGTAATCAGGCATCACCCCCATCAACCACCACCACCAAAAGGCAGGTGTCAGATGTAACCAGATATAATCCAAATTTAATGTCAGTTACTCAGATTAATTATAACACTAAACATAACAGAATATGCCTTGCAGTTAGCAAATCCTTGCAGATACTGAGTTACAGACATTCAGTTACATTGATGAGACTGTCACTTTATCATCAGAGAAAGTACAGTTGTATAAAACCTTACCATAACAGTAGGTAACCTTCTCTTCACTGTTGCAGTATTATTTGCTATAGGGATCTCCCATGTAGGACAGCCAACTTTCAGCCAGTATATCAAAGTCCTATGATCTTGTATGTGCCATAAGTCACACATAAGCTCCCCACACAGGATGCATGACATTAAAAGTGACATATGGCCAGTTACCCAGAAACTGAATTGCCCCAATAGAGGAGTCTCCACAGGACAAAGGTGTCCCATGCACATCTAGAAGCAGAAAATGCAGTGGAAAAAAGGGGATACCCTCAGCTAGAAGGGAATCCAAAACAAAAAAACAGAACAAAACAAGAGGGGGGTGGAGAGAGAGAGTTAATACTGCAATAGTGAAGAGAAGGATATCTACTGTTAAGGTGAGATTTTATACAACTGTTTTATGCCCTTCTATAGCACTGTTGCAGTATTCCTTACTACAGGGAGAGTAAAAAAACTCAACAGAATGGGAGGTGGAAGCCTGGGAAGAGACCTCAACAAACCCATACAGGTCATACTGGAGACAGAGATACACCTCCCAGAGACTGCCACTCCTCTGGAATAAGCTTCCACTTCACGTGAAACAGAGCCTCTCCCTGATCCTCTTGAAATACAACCTAGATTATGGATGGGTGGCACTCATATCCCTCCTGGACAGAGGAAGTCTGTATTAACTACTATAGACCCTTACATCTGCGAATGTCACTCACCTAACCACCACCAATTGTGGCAACTCAAGATAAATATGGCTAGGCCTGTAAGGGCTTTATGGCCGTTAGCCTAGTAACTCCTATGAAAATGGTTATAGCAAACCCTGCTCTGGCCCTAAAAGCCATAACCAGCTTATAATGCATAATAAAGGTATGCACTGAAGACCAAGTAGCAGCTTCAGGGATGGACTTGGTGTCCAGACCCTTGAAGAAAGCACCAGAAGTGGCAACAGCCCCAGTGGAATGAGCTCTAACAGAAGTAGACAAACATCTGATATGAAAAGAATAAAAAATAAATATTCTTAGATATCCAGAAAGAGACATTTTGCTTAGAAACAGCAAAACCCAATGGCCAGGGATGGAAGGAAACAAAAAGCTGGTCAGACTTATGAACTGCCTTTGGTTTTATCCAAATAGTACCCAAAAGTACAGTTGTGTACACTTACCATAAATGCTGATGTTCGAGTAAATTCACTGTTGCAGTCATCACACTTTGGTTATCTTGCCAGCGGTAGCCCTCAGTCGGCCCAAATACCAGAGGCTTAGCATTTCTGTGTCTGTTGCTGTCGCTCCAGCACTGACGTCAGGTCATCAGTGGTATAAAATCAGGCAGCTGACGCCATTACATCAGTTTTTCTTGCCCCAGCTGTCAAGAGCCCCCAAATAGAGAGCTAGGTTATGGTGGAAGACCACCACCAGTAGAAAGTAAACACCAAAAATTCCTGTAAGGAGAGAGGAAGAGTGACAAGGGGGATGGAAGATGGGAAACCAGGACTGCAACAGTGAATACACTTGAACATCTACATTTATGGTAAGTGTACACAACTGTACTATGTTGTTCGTGTTTCACTGTTGCAGTCATCATACTTGGGTTGATTCGCAAAGCTAAAGAACAGGGTGGAGGCAGCCAAGAAGACTGGGGGCTGGCTAGGATACCCTGCAAGACTGCGGTGGCAAAGCCTGCCCTGGATTTGGAGAAGATAGGCAGGTGGTAATGCTTGGTGAAGGTATGAACAGGATGTCCCTGTTGGGGGCCCCTCTGAGAAAAGCTGCAGAGGTGGAGGTTGCCCTGGTGGAATGCATCCTGACCACCTTTGGGTGTGGTTTTCCATGCTGTTTGTAGCAGAAATGGATGCAGTGTGCTATCCATTTGGATATTGTTTGTTTGGATATGGCCTTGCCCTCTGCCCCTGCTGCAAAGCTGACTAGCAATTGGTCAGTTTTTCTAAAAGATTTAGTCCTATCCAGATAGAATCTGAGCTGTTTGTGCATATCCAGAGAGTGCAGAATCCTTTCCTCCTTGTTTTGTGGGTTAGGGAAAAAGGTGGGCAAATGAATGGATTGGTTGAGACTCACACTGGACACCACTTTCGGCATGAAGGATGGGTTAGTCCTGAGGGAGACCCTGTCAGCATGGAAAATGATGAAGGGCTCAACCGCCATGAGTGCTTGTAGCTCTGAAACTCTTCTAGCTAAAGTGATGGCCAGAAGGCAAGGCTGTTTTCCAAGAGAGAAATTTTAACTCTGCTGAAGCTGCAGGCTCAAAGGGGGGTACGGTGAGCTTTTCCAACACAAAGTTAAGGTCCCAAGCTGGGGTAGGAGCTCTTCTGGGTGGCCTTAGGTTGTTAGCCCCTCTTAGGAACTGTTTGATGTGAGGGTGTAAGAAGAGAGGTGGCTCTGTGCTGTAATGAGCAGAGATGGCAGAGGCATGAATTTTAATAGAAGAGAAGGACAGACCCCTGTGTAGTAGGTCTGCTAGGTAATCCAGGATGAGAGGTAGGGAGGGCTGTGCTGTTTCGGCTCCCTTAGCCTGGATCCAGGTGCAAAACCTTTTCCACTTGTCAGCATAGGATTTTCTAGTGCTGGGGCGTCCGGCTTCACGTATAACATCCAGGACTTGTTTGCTTAGGCTGGCAGCTTGAGGAGAGGTCAGGGAATAAGCCAGGCTGTCAGGTTCAGGGTTCTTCAATTGTGGATGCATGAATTCTTCATTCTTCTGGGACAGGAGTGTTGGGATCTGAGGTAGGTGCCATGGTGGAAGGGGTGACAGGCTGCACAGCAGTGGGTACACCAGTGCTGGCATGGCCAGTGTGGGGCAATCAAGATTGTCCTTGGTTTTTCCTCCCTTACTTTGAGCAGTACCCTTGAAATGAGTGATAGAGGGGGAAATGCATAAATTGAGAGGGTTACCCACTGGAAGGACAGAGCATCCACTTTCCAGGTCTTGCTGTGAGGTTCCCTGGTGCAGAATTTGCTGAGCTGATGATTGGGGTGGAAGGCAGAGAGGTCCACTTTCGGGGTGCCCCATTTTTGGGTTACAAGGTTGAAGATTCTGTGGTCTAGCAGGTTTCTTAAGTTGTCTGCCAGAGAATTTAGGGAGCCTAGCAGGAATTGTGCTATTAAGTATATTTGGATGGCTGAGGCTGTGTGCCAAAGGGTCATGGCGAGCCTGCAGACAGGCTAAGAGTGAGTCCCTCACTGCTTGTTGATATACCACATCACTGTGGTGTTGTCTGTTTTGATCACTAGAGGCCCCAGGGAGAGTAGGGGTCTGAAAGCTGTCAGGGCGTGCTGAACAGCTAGCATCTCTTTTTAGTTGATGTGCAGATGTATTTGATTTGGGCTCCAATGACCATGAATGCACCTGCCATCCAGGTGTGCACCTGAGGCATAGTTTGATGCGTCTGTGGCGAGGGTCTGTGTGGCGTGGGGTTGTAAGAAGGGAAGTCCCTTGTTGTGGTTGCATGCTGCTGCCCACCAAAGAAAATCTTTCCTTAGACAGGGTATCATAGGTATGATAGTTTCCAGGTCTTGACAGTGTTGACACCAAAGGCTTTTTAGGCACCACTGTAGTTTCCTTATATGCAGTCTGGCATATGGAATGAGTAGAATGCAGGAGGCCATGAACCCTAGAGTTTGCAGGATTTTCCTTGCGGATAACTGGGTTCTGGTGGCTAGTTGAAAGAAGTAGCCTGTCAGGTGGGCTTGCTTTTCTGGAGTATTGAATGCCATCTGGGATGCTGTGTCCAGGCTTGCTCCTAGAAATACAATTTTTTGTGTGTGTGTGTGTGTGTGGGGGGGGGGGGGGACTAGTTTTGATTTCTTTTCGTTGACAGTATATGCCAGGGAGGTCAGTAGGTCCTTTACAAAGGTCAGGTGCTGTAACAGCTTTTCCTGACTGTCTGCTTGAATCAGACAATCGTCTAAGTAGGGGGTAAATCTGAATATTTCTTTGTCTGCAAAATGCAATGGCTGGAGCCAGGCATTTTGTGAAAACTCTGGGAGGAGTGGATAAGCCAAAGGGAAGCACAAAGAACTGAAAGTGCATAGATCCTGCCCTGAAACGTAGGTATTTCCTACAGGACTCTCTGATTGGGATGTGTAGATAAGCCTCTTTTAGGTCTAAGGTGGCTAACCAAGCATACTTGGAAAGCATAGGAAGAAGGTGCTGGAGGGTGAGCATTTTGAATTTTAATATCACCAGAAAGGTGTTTAGAATGGATAGATCGAGGATTGGGCACCAGGTGTATGTCCTCTTTTCTGGGTACTAGGAAGAGTCTGGAATAGAAACCTTGGCTTATCTGGTCTGCAGGAACATGCTGTATTGTCCTCATGGAGAGCAGGAAATGGACTTGCTTTTTGGCCTCTGCCCACTGGTTTGGAGGAAGATCTGGGAGCCCTTTTGGGGTTGGAGAGTGTGGAAATAAAACTTGTACCCCTGGGACACTATGTTGAGGACCCATCAGTCATTGGTAATAGTGGCCCAGTTGTTTGCATGGAAGGAGAGTTTTCCTCCTAGGGGCACAAGCAGGTGGGCAGAGGTAAGGGGTGGAGGTGTAAAGTCATTGTGAGTTCTTACCATAAGGGGGTGGCTTAGCACTCCGTTTTTGAAGAGGAGGAACTTCATTGCTTAGACCTCTGCATTCCCTGGGACTGCTGTCTGGGGGGGTCTGCTTCCCATGGGTCTTGGCTGAGCTGGCCTGGAGGGGGCCAGGAAAGACCAGTGCTTGGAGGGGCAATGCCTACTGAACCTCGGAGGCTGGACCTGTAAAAAGTCTTTAACTGTTTGCATAGATTTAGCTTTTTCTTCCATCTTTTTTAAGACCTCTTCTGCCTTCATGCCAAACAAATTGTCTGTTCAATGGTGCTTCCAATAATTTTGATTTGACATGGTTTGGAAAGGTCTGTTCCTTAAGCCAAGCATGTAAGGACAGAACCTGTGACTGCTATCCTGCAACATGCTTCTAGGGCATCAAAGCCACATTGCAAGGTGTGCTTAGTAACTTGGCTTGCAGAATGCATAAGCTCTTGTAATTCTTTATTTTCTGCACAAGCAGGAAAGGAAGATATTTTTTTTGTTTTTGGAGTTCCATGGTATGCTGCTGATATTTCAGCATGTGGAATTGAAAATTTAGTGCTCTAATAGCAAGAGTTGCAGAAGTGTATACATTTTTAACCCATCTGTCTGAGGGGGTGGGATTCTTAGCTGAGGTTGCTTTAATTCCTTTAGGTCCTTGGGAGATGACCTCTGGGTCAGCAGTAGGATTTTTGAAAAGGAATTTGAGAGAGCCAGGGACTCTGTAGTACCTGTCAGGTTTCCTGGAAGCAGGAGGAAGTGTGTCAGGAGTCAAACTGGACTCCATAAAAACATCACCCACAACATCCAGGACAGGAGGAATGGCTAAAGGTCTGCTCTGTGGTAAATCTAAGAATTCCGAGTCTCTTTTTTGACTGAGGATAGTCCTGACAATCCCATTGGAAATGCTCCCTTAAAGTATGTAGGGTTTCACCAAATGAAAAATCCTCATGAGGAGAGGCAGAAGGAATGGATTCCTCTGCATCAGAATCCTCATACGCAGAGAGGGGTTGCATGTCTTTATATTTAGAAACCTCAGAGTCATCGGACTCCTGTTCAGATAAAACTACTGGGGACAAGCCTCTTTTTCTTTTGGAAGGGGTAGCCTGGCTTCCCCTAATAAGCATAATAAGGTCTTCTGCCATTTTTACCATTTGAGATTGAGGCATGGAAGCACATGCCTGAGCTTGGGTTATTGTTTTTTTTAGGCGTAGTTCGTACCCTGGGCATTAGAAACTTGGTAGTTTTAGAAAGAACTGAAGACGTGAAAGAACTTGTTGGTTTGTGTCGAGTATCGGTAGTGCGAAGAACTTCCTCAGAAGCCAGTGCCTGCTCAGCGGCTCCAGACTCATCCAAGGTAGAGACATCCGTAGGATCTTTAGTCGAAGGAGAGTTTTGTGGCATACTGGACTCTGAACGGGTCTCGGTAGCGGCCTGCAAATCCACAGAAGTGGCATCAGGGGCTGTAAAAGCACCTCACTGAAGACTGGAGAACTGATGACTAGCTTAACGGAAGGGTTGTCGGCAGTTTTGGACCTGTGCGGTCTATCTCTGTCTTTATCCTTACGTTTTTTCAGCATATCGGTAGTCGGATGGCTTATCGAAGCCATATTGGAATATGAGGACTGAGAGCGAAAATAATTAGCTACAATAAGGGCCCAACGACGTATAGTTCTGGTGTTGAACAAAGCACAAAAGTGACAGCGTGGGACGTCGTGGCCTAGGCCTAAACAGGTGACACAGTAAGAATGGAAGTCTTGGTGTGGTATTTGCTTTCCACAGGCGAGACAATTGTTAACTTTTTCTGACATCGGTTAGAGCAAGAAAAAAGGATCCCCAATGGGGTACTTAGCTTTAGAAGACTTCAACTTCAATTTAGAAACGAAAACTCAGGTAGCAGCCGACTGGCATTTATGCGAACTGCTTCTGCTTCGGGCTCCTCGGCAAGAAAGACTGATGTAATGGCATCGGCTGCCTGATTTTATACCACTGACGACCTGACTTCAGTGCTGGAGTGACAGCAACCAACGTAGAAATGCTAAGCCTCTGGTATTTCCGCTGACTGAGGGCTACCCCTGGCAGGATAACCCAAGTGTGATGACTGCAACAGTGAAACAAGAACAACATCTGTCTGTGCAAATCCAAGGTACTCAAGACCCTCGCACTAGCAGAAGTAGGGAAAAAGGAAGGGAGTTGTACTGACTGAGTCAAAGAAAACTCATTTACTACCTTGGGCATAAAAGAAGGATTAGTATGAAGGGATATTGAGTCCCTGTGAAAAAAACAAAAAAGAAGGAATGACCATAAGGATCTGGAACACAGAAACCCTCAGAACAGAAGTAAGAGCCAGCCAGGTACAGCATTGCAAAGAAGCAGAATCTGAACTCTCAAAATGAGCCTGAGTCAAATTTTCCAAAACAAAATTAAGGTTCCAAGGAGGAGGAATAGGCTTCAATGGATGCCTAAGAGGCAGGACACCTTTAAGAAATTGTTTGATCTCAAAACAAGAAGTCATGGGAAGAGAAGCAGAAATAGCTGACAAATGGGACTTCAGAGAAGAACAGATCAAGGCAGACTCGAGCAACTCACACAAACAAGACAGGACTAAAGGGACCCCCACTGAAAAAGAGCCCTGGCTATGAGCATGGCACCAGAAAGAAAATCTTTTCCGTTTGGACATACAAGATTTAATGGTTGAGAGTTTCCTTGTCTCCTGTAAAACCTTAAGCACATCCTCAGAAAAGTGATGGCTAAAATGGATCAAAGCCCTATCGTCCACAGTGCCAGTTGAAGAGTGGACAAGTGAGGATGGATACAAGATCCCTTGCCGTGTGTAAGGAGGTCCAACCAGTGAGGTAACTTGTGGTGATTGTCCCTGGTCAGATGCTTTAAGAGGGGGAACCAGTGCTGTGTTGACCAAAACAGAGTCACTGGCAAGATTCTGGGGGAGTCCAGCTGAATGTTCTGCAGGACTCATGGAAGCAGAGGAAGAGGAGGGAAAGAATAAAGAAACATCCCCTTGCAGGAAGACAAAGGGCATCCATCTTTCATGTCAGACGGCATGGCACTCTGGAACAGAAAAAAGGAATCTGCTTGTTCAGAAAGGGGTCAAAAATATCTACTCGAGGAATACCCCAACAATGGACAATGTCCACAAACATCTTTGGGAAGCAACAATTTGTGAGTCTGCACATTGGACCTGCTCAGAGAGTCTGGCCCTAGATTGTGCTCTAAGGGAATGCAAACTGCCTGAAGAGCTAACTGATAACTAACAGCCACCTCCCAAGCCTGAAGAGCTATCCTTCAGAGGAAGTAAGATTTTCTGCCTCCCTGCTTTTTGACATACCACATCACTGCAGTGTTGTCTGTGTACACTTTCAAAGGGTCTGGAGAGAACATGGGGGCGGGTGAGCTTGAAGAGTCAGAATCAGAGCTCTCATGTCTTTGATGTTAATATGGTCTGGCTTCTGATGGGGATGCCAGAGACCCTGAACTTTCAGGTGACCATAAGAACCCCCCCCCATGTCTAAGGCATCGGTGAAAAGTTCTTCAGAAGGGACCGAAGGCTGAAAGGACAGGCCTGGGTTGAGAGCAAACTGCTGGCTCCACCTCTCAAATTCCTTTTTTAGGCAGGGAATGAGAAGTACACTGAAATCCAGAGGGTGGCAATGTTGCAACCAAACCACTTGAGGTGCCACTGAAGCTTCTGCATACGCAGTCTGGCAAGAGTGAGCACTGAAATAGCAGAGGCTATGAATCCCAGAGCCTGAGGAAACTCCCCAGCTGGAATGGTAGTCAAAGGAAGAAAAGACTGATGGAAGGCTGTCAATGATAATACTTTCGGAGGTGTAAGAGAGGCCTATACTGGCCCTGTATGAATCATGCATTCCAGATACACATGATCCTGACAGAGAATCAGGATGGACTTTTGGAAGTTGATAGTGAACCCCAGATCCTGTAACAGGTGAATGGGAGAAGGTGCCTGAAGCAACAAGGTATCTAGATAAGGAAAAATCTGAATGCATTGGAGCCTACAGAAAGTAATCACAGGATCTAAGCATTTTGTGAATACCCCTGGGGTAACAGAGAGGCCAAAGGGCAAAGCAGAGAACCGAAAATGAAAGGAAGAGACATTAAAATGTAAAAACTTCTTGAAGAGGGTGAACAGGGATATGAAGATAAGCATCCTTCAGATTCAATGACACAAGAAAAGCCTGGGGTAGTGAAAGAGTAAACAGGATTTGAAGAGTAAGCATGTGAAAAGAGGGGACCTTGAGAAAGGTGTTGAGAAGGGAGAGATCCAGAATAGGTCACCAACTGCCCTCCTTTCGAGGAACCAGGAACATCCTGGAATAAAAACCCTTTCCCACTCGGGAAGCAGGAACAGGTTGAATGGTTCTTTGGTATACCAGGGACCCTAGGACCTCTGAGATAAGAAGGGAAATGAGGAAGCTGCTCTCAAGGAGCTTGAGGAATCCCTGAAAATTGAGGGAGAAACTTCCATACCAAGAAGTAACCTTGACAGATAATAGAAAGAACCTAAAGAGTCTGAAGTGATGAGAAGCCAATTTGGAAGACAAAGGAAAAGCCAAAGGGACAAAGGAACCTAGCCTAGAAGATGGGGCAAACTGTCAAAGAGAAGCAGGCTTATCAGATAAAGAAGGCTTTTGGGCCACAGAAGTCTAAAAAGCCTTAGCAAAAGAGGCTTGCCTGCCACCCTTCCTGTCCTTGCCTGTGGACAAAAGTAGATCTTGAAAGGATAATTCCTCTGGAATTTAGGGATAGGAGAAACAAAAATATGTTTAAGGTCCTGCAAGACTTTGCCTTACTCTTGAAGAGACAGACAGGTCAGCAGCTATCCCAATTGTCCAAAGGAGCATCCAACAGCTCAGTCTTAATGTCTTCAGGCAAAGACTGGAGACAAAGTCAAGAATAAAGGCTCATGACAGACCCAAAAAGCCACATCCCTAGAAGAGGCATCCGCAACATCATTGCTACATTTGACAGAAAGGCGAGTCACTTGAGAAGTAGAACCTGAAATAGTTAAAGCAGAAGATTTGCCTTCAGAATCAGGGAGGTCAGAAATAACTGACAAGCCTGAACAGTCTAAGCCCACAGCTTGCCTAGTCATGTGGGTCTGATGATTGACAGCCCTAAAGGCCAAAGCAGAAACAGTGTAAACCTCACCAATCCTCTTTACTGCCATACTATCCTTAGCAGAAGGCAAAAGTTTGGAAGAGAACAAGAGCTTAGAAAGTTTGTCAGAAGAGACTGACACCACAACAGGATCAGCAGGACACAAATGAAAATTGACAATCCTCAGGGACCTTACATAACCTATCAGGTTTTTTAGGACGCTGAGAATCAGGAAACTTGGAAGCAGCAATAAAAATGTCCAACAAGGCAGCCAGCACAGGAGGAACGGCAGATGGTTTAAGAGTACCCACTTAAAACAATTCACAATATCTCCTCTGAATGTCTGACACTTGAGAAGAATCCCACTTGAAGTATTCCATCATACTAGCAACTGTGTCCCCAAAGGACAATTCCTCAAAGGAGACTCAGGGCTAATAGACTCCTCCTCATCAGAACCATGGTCCAAAGGCATCTGAAGAATTGGATAAGGACCCCTACTCAGACTCTGAATCCTCACTGGAAGAAGCTGGTTCTTTAGGCAGTTTAGAAGGGGCACAGGTCTCAGGAGAAGCAGATACCAAAACCCCTTGAGGAGGCTTCAGGGCTATCAAGGCAGAAAACAAGCCCTGAATAAACTCATGGCATTTCCTTTGAGAATCCTTAGGATGGATCAAAACACGCTTAGTCCTTCATCTTTTCTTGGAAGAGACATCAGCCCTAACAAATACTGGAGGTACTGACCCTTGGGGAGATTCAATAAGAGTACCCATAACCTCCTTCCTGACCAATATCTGTGGAATCCCACTAGGACCCATTGAGAAAAACAAATGTGGTTCCCCATCAACATCTGGAGCAAAAGCCTCAGCAGACATGTGAGAAGACAGAGCTATGCCAGCCTTTGATGGGGTTGCAGCAGAGGAATCTCTATTACCCACTTCTAGAGGGACACCCGGTGGAGGGTGCAGTATCTCACGGCTAATGGAGTCTCTCATGTTACCCTGGGCTAACTGTTTAAGCCATTGGTTTTCAAAAAAAAATGGCCAGGGAAGACAAACAACTTCTGAGTGTCTTCGGCACAAATGCCTTACAGATCCTACAACATGGTACTATTACAGTTTGCAAGCAGCATACATCCCACATTTGTATGAGTCACTGGTAAAGCTAGAACTGCAATACCCTTGCCAGACTGGTAATGGCAAGGAATATTAGGTGAGTAATAAAACAGATGTATCTTAATTAAATGCATCAGTGCTGCATGTAACAGACTGGAAACTGCTTTTGAAAAGGAGACAATGAACTACATAACTTTCATACATAACTTTCTAGTATAGAATGACTGTATTTAAGCTTCTTAAAGGCCACTAGTCCACAAGTTTGGTACTGACCGAGAAACAGTTCATAAGAGGGGGTTTGCTTATGTGGCCACCAATTTGTAGCATGACACGTGGAAGCAAATTTTAGGTACATTTGAATGTAGACCGGACAAGAGGAGGTAATAGTGACAACATGCTGGAAACCAATAACTGACCCATGGACTCCATATAGCTCTTCACAGTTGAGCCTTCTGGAAGGAAAGGCCTTCCCTGATTAGAAAAGGTGCTACATAAAAAAAGGGGGGTATAAATTTTTCCTTCTCAATTAATTTCCTATAAATGGACTCCAACAGAACTGCACTAAAAACTGCATTCAGTGATATAAAATCAACACTACAAATATATAACAAAAAGGTACCCTGTACTATTCACCCCCACTTTATCATGGATACCCTGTGAAAGTCTGCAGATTAAAAGTGATCCTTGGAATATCAGAATTTAAAAGTAAGATGGGGTTATACGCTAATTCCAGGACTGTGGTATCTCAATTCTCCCTGCCTTAAGGTATAATTTCAGACCTGGTACATATAAGCAGCAGAGGCATGGGGGTACAGCACCACATGTTGGGGGGAGGGAGTGCCCCCAGCAAAAAACGGTGTATAAACAAGTTTCAGAATTCATGATTTGCCAGCATAACACTTCAATTTTTGGAATGTTGCTTTCACAGTATTGGGTTTTACACTTTTGACAAGAAGGCCCTTCAATACGATCACCAATTCAGAGTTTAAGATATTTGATGAAAATGGAACTTCTGTTAATGAAGCAACAGACAGGTGAAACTCCATTCAAGAATCCATTTAAAGAGAATAATGCTCATAAATCAGCTGAATGCCTGAAAGGTAGACTTGAAAGGATGCAGGTCACTGCTCTTAGACCACATCAGTCTTTACATAACACAAAGTGTTTCATAAAACCTTCTTTTCAGACGGCATCTTTGACTGAACAATTCAGTGAGTGTTATGTGTAAACCCCTGGCACTCAATGCCTGCAGCTTTTGGGAAAGCTGACCAAAAACTGAGCTTTCTGAGCTCCTTGAAGACAACTGAAGATGGCCCTTTCAAATAATTCCATAGTTCATCATTCCAAGGGATGTGATTCATCAACAGACAAGCCTTCAAACAACTACTTCAAGAATGGGTAGGCCTGTGGTGACTCCTGTTGTCAGGACTAAGTGAAAGTATTGCATCACACTCTTCACTTTCATGCATGGCAGGAGGGGCAGGTCTGATGAAAACAAAATATTTATAGCAAAAAATAATTCTCCAGCTTTAAAACTTCATCCATCTAAGGTGACTATCACCTACAGCATTAATAGCTTTTGTCACATTCCTTCACAAATGAAGGCAAATGCTTGAAATAACAGACTTCTGCCTCTTTTCTCCACCTGCATTAATCCTTTTAAACAGAAAAAAAATCTCCTTTGAACAAGAGTTTATCCTTTACTTTGATTTACCTGTACTTGAACAGAGTTACGGATTTAGCTGTAGCTTTCCTCCAATCAGTGATGACTAAAACTTGGTACAATTGCCCTTTTATTTGCAATACAGAATGACTTGGAATATAATTAATGTTTTGCCCTATAGACAGGTAGATATCATATAGTGGTGGGGCTAATTTCTGTCACCAGAGCAAATATGATAATCTGCCTCACACATAACTTGTTTAAAGCTGCACGTTGCAAGCATTAATAAGTAAAAGTACTGAAACCACAAAATATAAGGTGCAAAAAACACCTCAGTCTATACAAGTTCTGTTTTATGGAGACAGTGGGATAAGTGAAAAAGGTCAGATAAATCTGGGCAGACTGTGCTATCCAAATAATGAGGGACTAATCAAATATGATGCCCTGCTGACTATGAATGCAAAGAGCACATCTAACTACTTGAAAAAATGTCAGTCTGGAAAATGCTGGAAAATGAGGCACAGGACAGGCTATTTCTGATTTTAAATTTGATGAATCTAAATTAGAAATCCTGACAATGGGTAGAACACTACTGGATTCAATAAGCAGACTCTTTTTTTTTTTTTAAATCATAAAAATTATTAAGGATGAGGACAAAGTATCTGGTTCTAGCAAGTCTACAAGTTCTTCAAAACTGCAAGACACTCAACTCTTTATATCTATACAGTAAATAACTTTAAAATGAATCTCTCTGGAAATATACCACCAGATCTCATTTCTTCAAACGTTGTACACAAATATTCTCCTGGAAGAACTGAAGCATGGTGGATTAGTCATACCAAGGGCAAGAGATGTAGAAACTAAGGTCAGAATAAAACATCTGTGTAGAATGCCTACATCCTGACATCTTTCACCATGGATTTTTTTTTTCAAATATTTTTTTATTTTCCAAATAATATAATGTTTAACAATACAATCATCAATAAACAAATATTATAAACCTCTATATACACTATGTACAACTGACCTGAACAAAAGAGGGGAAAAAATTAATAAAATATATGAAATTAGTAACAAAAATTTATAATATTCAATTAATAAAGTATAAAGTTACACATTATTTAGGGTTCATTTTTAATGTCTAAATAAGAGTTAAAAAATGTTTTCCCAAGGATTGGTTGTCCATGTTTTAGGTGAAATTCTCGATTCCTTCACCTTGACTTCTAATGTCGCTGTTTCTTCCATCAATCTCAAGAATTCTTCCACAGTAGGTTCTTGTGAAGACTTCCACATTCTAGTTACACATTTCCTTGCCACAGCTAGTATGGACCAAAGTAAGTATAGATCTTTTTTACTCACCATGGATTATTTATGTAATTTGAAACATCAACTTTGAGAAGGTTGGGACTACACCAAGTATGGCGCTATGACTGAGGCAATGGATGTAAGAAGCCTCATCTGTCTGAGAGAAATAACTGCATTACAAATATTATATTACCTCTATACCATCACAGCGGGGCTAATGCTTCTAAAGATGCCTTGCAGAAAGTACAGTTGTGTACACTTACCATAAATGTAGATGTTATGAGTGTATTCACTGTTGCAGTCATCACATTTGGGTTATCTGCCTGCAGGTATCCCTCAGTCGGCCTGAATACCAGAGTCTTGGGATTTCTGCATCGGATGCTGCTGCTTCTTCCATGACGTCAGGATGTCATGGGTATAAAACATGCAGCCGAAGCCATTACATCAGTTTTTCTTGCCCCAGATGTCAGGAGCCCCCTAAATAGGAAGCAATTACATGGTGTGGAACATCCCTAGCAAAAAGCAAATACCAATGATATAAGGTATGCCAAACAAAAAGGATAGGTAGGAGTAAAGAGAAGTCAGGGGGCTGGAGGGAGGGTAACCAGGACTGCATAGGTTCATAGGTAGGTACTAGGCTATCGGCCCTGGGGCCTATACAAGCCCAGCCAAAAAGGTACCTTGGCTTTTGCCACCCAAGAAAATTATTTTCCTGTGCTACTGTTGAGTAGAGCCACAGAGGTGATCCCTGGGGTGAATTTCCTATTTCCCATCCAGTCATCAAGATTTTTCTTGAAGAGTGCTAATGAGGAGCTTTGTTTGATATAGATAGGTAGTTTATTCCAGAGTATGGGAAGTCTCTGGGACAGGAATCTATCCCTCCGGCATGTTCTGTTTAATGTGGTGACAAGGTTTAGGTCCCTAGAGCGTGTAGCTCGGAGGGATTGGGATTTCTTTAAGTGGAGCATGTCCAACAGCTCTGGGTTTGACATAGCTTTGTATGTTAGGCAGAGATCACCTCTGAGTAGGCGATATGCGACGGAGTAAAGCTGGAGGTTTTTGAGACGGTCTGCGTAGGGCATCTATTTGAGGCTGGTAATCTTCTTTGTGAGGTATTTCTGCGGCCTTTCCAGTTGTTGTAGATGTCTTGTGAGGTACGTATCAAAAGGGGCATTGTACTCTATAATGGGTCTAATGAGTGATGAGTAGAGGGGAACAATGGCCTCTTTTTTTCTGGATGAGAAACCTTTTGTGATGAGGTGTGCCACGTAGAAGGACTTCCTGACTACTGTGGCGATGTGATTATCAAAGGAGAGACTACTGTCCACCCATGTCCCAAGGTCTCTTATCACATTTTCGGTGTTAAGTATACTACCGCCTATGTTGTAGTTCATGGGTACAGAGTTTTTACCAAAGGGAATGACAATGCACGTTTTGGCATTGAGCTTGAGGCCATGGCTTTGACGACCTTTTGTAGGATGTCTACATCGTTAGGAGCTTCGATTATGGCTCCTAGTTTGCAGTCATCTGCGAACTTCGTTAGCCAAAGACCTTCTGTGTTAGCCTGTACTTCAGAGAAGTAGATACCAAACAGAAGAGGACCCAGGACTGAACCCTGTGGTACTCCACTTGTCACTGGTCTGAAATCGGATTTGGAGTCTGCTACTTTCACAGTGTGTTTATCTATAATTCCAGAGTGGGGGATGGTGTCGAAAGCCTTGGCAAGATCTAGATAGGCTGTGCGAACCACCTTACCCTTGTCTACGGCTTTGGTGACTGCTTCAAATAAGTCTATCAGGTTTAGGAGACATGATCTGCCTTTTACAAACCCGAACTGGGTGGGATCCAGAGTTTGGAGATTACCAATGTCTTTGTTTATAAGTTCCATGATGACATGTTCCATGGCCTTGCAGACCAAGCTAGTCAGGCTAATGGGGCGGTAGTTTCCAAGGTCCGTGGTGGCTCCCCCCTTGTGGAGTGGGATAACCGTTGCTGCACGTCATTCAGCAGGCACAAAGCCTGAGGTGAGGCTATGATTGAACATGGTACTTAGGTGGGGTGCCAGTTCATTCTGTAGTTCGTGTAGAACGCAGCCTGGGATGTTGTCTGGTCCCATGGATGCTGTGTTCTTGGCTTTGGAGAGTGTGGTTTTTACCTGTGCAGCCGTGATTACAGGAACTTTGCATTCTTCTGGTATAGAGATGGGCTCTTTAGGGGGTGAGAGGGGGGTAAAGTTAGCACTGAACCTATCTGCCAGAATGTTGGCAATATCAGTTGGGTCTGTATATTTAGTGCCATTGTGCTGTAACTCACAGCAGATCTGAGTGTTGCCATTGAGATTCTTGACATAGCTGTAGAATGCTTTGTGGTTGTCTTTAGAATCAGTGGTGATTTTGTTTTCATAACTAGCTTTGGAGGATTTTATCAGAGATCGCAGCTTCTTACTGAGGCTGACCAGGGAGCTCCTCCACTCGTGGGATTTTACTCTCTTTTGCAAGAGTTTCTTCCTTCTGTTGTACAGTTTGTTTATGGCAGGGGACCACCAGATTGGCTTCCTTTTTTTGGAGGATAGCGTCTTGGTTCTGTTTGGGATAGCATGATCCATGCACTCATGTAAGTGCTTATAAAGTGCAATTGTGCAGGATTCAATAGTCGTAACTGCATTGTCCATCTGCATGGGTGTCATGAAGTTCACCACTTCTGTCTTAAGAAGCATGAAATTGGCTTTGGAGAAATTTTTTACCATGGTTTCCTTAATGGGGGGTGGAGGCAGGATGTGGATATCTAGGGTAATTAGCTTATGGTCGGAGCGGACCAATGAGGCGTTGACTTCAGGTGTGGAACACCGGTCACTCATATTGGTAATGACTAGATCCAGGATAATGTAGCCCCTGGTGGGGGTGTGGATAAGTTGATCCAGGGCATTGGAGTTTATGAATTCCAGAAAGCGTTGAGCGAAGGAGTTGGTACATGAGTAGTTTTCCCAGTTAATGGTGGGGTAGTTGAAATCACCCATTATTAGGGTGTTTGGTTGAACCCTAATATTTTCCAGTACATCAAGAAAAGAGGAGTGGGAATCCTGGGGCATGGTGGGTGATCTGTAGCAAGCTACAATTTAGATTGCAGTTTTGCCCAGAGTTAGTTGCACTTGGATACCCTCGGCTGCACTATGCTGAGCAACTAGCCTGGTGGTGTGGATATCCTTAATGAATATGGACACACATCTGCCTTTGGTGTTCCAGCCCAGTGAATACACTCAAACATCTACATTTATGGTAAGTGTACACAATTGTACTATGTTCTTCGTGTTTCACTGTTGCAGTCATCACATTTGGGTTGATTCCCAAAGCTGAGGATGGGTGCAGGCAGTCAAGAAGCATTAGGGCTGGCACGCCAGCCCTGCAAGACTGCTGTAGCAAATCCAGCTCTGGATTTAGAAACGATAGGTAAGTGGTAATGCTTGGTGAAGGTGTGTACAGAGCTCCAGGTTGCAGCTTCCAGGATGTCCCTGGCAGGGACTTCCCAGAGAAATGCTGTAGAAGTTGAAACAAAAAATAGTCAAAACAGACCAAAACAAAATATTCCAAGAAGAACGAGCCTATAACCAGCGAAGCTATAATACTCCTCTTTATTCGACACAGCGATATAAAACAGTCCAAACCACACTATAAAAACAAGTCCAGCAGTGTTAATCCAAGAAAAGATTAAGCGCTTTCATCCACTGTATCGTGGACTTCCTCAGAATCAATAAAACTAATTAAACTTTACAAGATTGCTTTTTTATATATTATACACAGTATTTTAAGGAGTTCTATTTATATATAACATACATAATGAGTTTGATAGGTTATTTAAGATACTTATTTATATTTATGTTTTATATAGGCAATGAATGTTTGGTTGTCATTTTTTACATATCATTATGTTTCTTATATTATATTATGCAATGTAATAGAAATGTTATAGAAAAAATATGACGAATATGTCTTTAAAATTGACAAGATGTTTGGCGCCAAAAAGGCTTTAAAATGGATCATTTAATTAATGTAAGTCACAAAGGAAGCGGAGTACAGCAGAAGTAAGAACAAAACTCCAAATTTAATTCCAAGAATGTGTACTTATAACATACGGATGAGCGCTTTCACCATTACAGCTTCTTCAGATCCTTGTATAAAAGTCACAGTAGACCTCCCCTTATATAAGCAGCTCAATTAATCAATTAAAACAATTTAAACAATTAAAAGCAATGCTGGAGAATTTAAAGAACTCTCCCATATATAAACATGTTAATGTAAGTAAGACAAAAATACATAAAACTTGCATAGTGACCTAAAACATGTAAATAAACATTCTGATAAGTTAATATTGATAAAATACATAATCAAGGACATATACAAATAAATGATAGTTCATTTTATGTGCCTGCATCGTCTCAGCTTAGGTTTTATAGAAACTCTATCATTCAACCCATGCCCCCTATCAGCTTTCAAACGAATGATCCAGTCAGTCTCCTTAGATTCAGTAAGATTCATAGTATTACCACGGAACTACAGCGTTTGCTTGCTGAGCAGTGGATTTTACTTTATTTTTTATTCGGATCATTTAATTCGTTTAATTGATTCTGAGGATGTCCACGATACAGTGGATGAAAGCGCTTAATCTTTTCTTGGATTAACACTGCTGGACTTGTTTTTATAGTGTGGTTTGGACTGTTTTATATCGCTGTGTCGAATAAAGAGGAGTATTATAGCTTCGCTGGTTACAGGCTTGTTCTTCTTGGAATATTTTGTTTTGGGCTGTAGAAGTTGACATAGCCCTAGTGAAATGTGTTCTGATCCCCTGTGGGGCAGGTTTCCCATGATGTTTACAGCAGAAATCGATGCAGTGTGCTATCGATGTGGAAATGGTTTTCCCTCTGCCCCTGTAACAAAACTGACTAGCAGCTGGTCAGATTTTCAGAAAGGTTTAGTCCTGCCCAGATAGAACCTAAGCTGCCTGTGCACGTCCAGGGAGTGCAGGATCCTTTCCCCTGTATTCAGAGGCTTAGGGGAAAAGGTTGGCAAATGAAAGGATTGGTTTAAAGCCACACTAGCTACCACCTTTGGCATAAATGATGGGTTAGTCCTGAGGGAAACCTGTCCACATGAAAGATAATGAAGGGTTCCACGGCCATAAGGGACTGCAATTCAGACACTCTTCTTGCTGAAGTGATGGCTACTAGTAAAGCTGTTTTCCAGGAGAGGAATTTTAACTCTGCTGAAGCAGCAGGTTCAAAGGGTGGAAGCGTGAGTTTTTCCAATGCAAGGTTAAGGTCCCAGACTGGAGTGGGATTCTCTCCTGGGGGGTGTTAAATTATTTGGCTCCTCTCAAGAACTGTTTGACTAGAGGATGAGAGAAAAGGGGTGGCTCAGTATTACAATGAGCTGAGATGGCAGAGGCAGGAATCTTAATTGAAGAGAAGGACAGGCCTTTGTGGAACACTTCTGTTAAGTAATCTAGTATATGAGGTAAGCTGGGCACATATGTGTCCATTCCTTGAGAATGGCTCCAAAAACAGTATCTTTTCCACTTTTCTGAATAGGATTTTCTAGTAGTAGGCCTTTTTGCCTCCAGAATGACATCCAGCACCTGTTTACTGAGGGTTCAGAGGATGAATCGGGCTGCTAGGTTCAGGGTTTGTAACTGAGGATGAAAAATCTGGACCTTCTGCTGGGACAGCACGGAGGGGGTCTGAGGTAGGTGCTAAGGTGGCAGTATTGTCAGACTGCGCAAAGATGGGTACCAGTGCTGGCATGGCCAATCTGGTGCAATTAGGAGTGTCCTTGGCTTGTCCTGTTTGATCTTTAGTAGAACCTTCAAGAAGAGGGGCAGAGGGGGAAAGGCATTGACTGAGAGGTTTTTCTATGTAAAGGACACAGCATCCACTTTCCATGCTTGGCTGTGGGGAGTTCTGGTGCAATATTTGCTCAATTGAAAGTTCTGAGGGGAAGCAAAGAGGTCCACCTCTGGTGCCCCCCACCTGTGGATCAACAGCTTGACTGATTTTGGTTCCTGTTTCCACTCGTGCGGGTCCATTAGATTTCTGTTTATGTCATCTGCCAGTGAATTTAGTTCGCCTGGCAGGAATTGAGCTTGCAGGTGCACCTGGTTGCTCAAGGTTGTATCCCACAGAGCCATGGCTAACCTGCAGAGTGGGTAGGAAAGGGTTCCCCCCCCCTGCTTGTTTATTTATCACATAACAGTGGTGCTGTCTGTCTTTATCAATAGCTGCCCTGGAAGAATAAGGAGTTTGAAGGCTGTCAGAGCATTCTGTACAGCTAACATTTCTTTTTGATTGATATGCAGGTACATTTGCTTTGGGCTCCATTTGCCTTGAATACCTTGTCCTGCCATGTGCGCCCCCCAGGCATAGCCTGATGCATCTGTTGTTAGGGTTTGGGCAGCAGGGGGTAGGGTGAAAGGGAGTCCTTTGTTGTGGTAGCAGGCCTCTGCCCACCAAAGAAACTCTGCCCTTAGGCAAGGAATGATAGGAATCATTGCTTCCAGATCCTGAGAAAGTTGACACCAGAGACTTTTTAAGTACCACTGAAGTTTCCTCATATGCAGTCTTGCATAAGGAATTAGTAGAATGCAAGAGGCCATGAACTATAGGGCTTGCAGTATTTTTCTTGCAGATAGCTTGGTTTTGGTGGCCAGTAGACTGAAGTAGTTTGTCAAATACACTTGTTTTTCTGGAGTGAGGAATGCCATCTGGGAAGTTGTGTTCAAGCTTGCTCCCAAGAATACAATCTGTTGGCTGGGTACCTGATTTGATTTCTTTTTGTTGATGGTGTACCCCAGTCAAGTTAGAGAAGTCTCTTTACAAATGTCAGGTGCTGGAGAAGCAATTCCTGACTGTCCGCCTGAATCAGGCAATCATGCAAGTATGTGTAAATTTGAATTTTTCTCTGCCTGCAATATGCAATGGGTGGAGATAGGCATTTTATGAATAACCTGGGTGCAGTAGATAAGCCAAAGAGAAGTGTAGAGAACTGATAATGCATAGAGTAGAGCCTGCTCTGAAATGTAGGTATTTCTTGTAAGATTCCCTTATGGGGATGTGTAGATAAGCTTCTTTTAAGTCTAGGGTGGCTAGCCAGGAGTCCTTGGCTAGCATAGGAAGCAGCTGCTGGGCAGTAAGCATCTTGAACCATGGAACCACCAAGACGGGGTTGAGAATAGGCAGATCCAGGATAGGGCGCCAATAGTTTTCTTTCCTGGGTACCCAAAACAGTCTGGAGTAAAAACCTTGTCCCCTATGCTCTGCTGGGATAGGTCGAATAGCCTTGACACTGAGAAGAGAAAATACTTGCTTTTGGTCCCCTGCCCACTGGTTTTGGGGGGTCTGGCCATCCGCTTGAGGTTGGCAGTGAGTGGAAGTAGAATCTGTATCCCTGGGATACAATGTTCAAGACCCATTTGTCCTCGATGATGTACTCAGTTATTTGCATGTAGGGCAAGTTTTCCTCCTAAGGGTGCAAGTACTTGGGCAAGGCTTGGAAGAAATAAGGATAAGTCATTGTGAGATTTTACCATAGGATGCTGGCTTACTACTCCCTGTTTTAATAGTGGGAGCACTCCATTGCTTAGATCTGTGCATACCCTGACATTGCAATTGTGGTGGTATGCTGCCCCTGGGTTAGGACTTAGAAGGTCTGGGAGGGACTGGAAAGGACCACTTTTTAGAAGGCCAATGCCTACTGAATCTAGGTGGCTGTACCTGTAGGAAATACTTAACAGTCTGCGTAGATTTAGCTTTTTCCTACATCGTTTTGAGGAATTCTTCTGCTTTATTGACAAACAGGCGTACTTGATTTAGTGGTGCATCTAGTAATTTTGCTTTGACATAGTCTGGCAAGATATGTTCCTTAAGCCAAGCATGCCTTCTAAAAATAGACCCAGTGACAGCAGCCCTGCAAGATGCTTCTAAGGCATCAAAACCACATTGCAAGGTATGTTTTCCAACTTGGTTAGCAGAATGCATTAACTCTTGTAAATGTTTATGTTCTGCACAATCAGGAATCAACCTCATTTTCTGTTTAATTAGCTCCATAATATGTTGCTGATACTTTAGTGGCAATTTAAAGCCCTGATGGCCAGAGTAGCAGAGGTCTATATCTTCTTACCCATCTGTCTAAAGCCCTAGAGAACCTGTCCGAAGGGGTAGGGCTTTTGGCCTATTGTAGCCTTAATGCCTTTAGGTCCCTGGGAAATGGTCTCTGGATCTGCAGTAGGATTCTTAAAGAGAAACTTGTGGGAGTCAGGTATTCTGTAGTACCTGTCAGGTTTCCTGGCCGTTGGAGGCAAGGTATCAGGGGTAAGGCTGGATTCCAAGAAGACATCATCTACAATCTCCAGAACAGGGGGTATAGCTAGAGGCCTGTGCTGAGGCAAGTCTAAACATTCTATGAGTCTATTTTTGGACTGTGGGCAGTCCTGGCATTCCCAGCAGAAATGCTCTCTTAAAGTATGCAAGGTTTCACCAAAAGAAAAGTCTTCTGGAGGGGAGGCAGAGGGAATGGAATCCTCTGCATCGGAATCCTCATAGGTAGATAAGGGAATGTCCTGGTAATCAGAGGGATCAGAGACATCAGGCTCACGGTTTGTAGAATCAGAAGGAAAATCAATCCTTTGTCTTATAGAGGGGGAAGGCTGGCTTCCCCTAATTAAAGCTATAAGGTCTTCAGCCATTCTAAAGCATTTGTTTCTGTGGCATGGAAGCTAGAGCATGCGCGTTGATCGTCGGTTTTCTAGGCGAAGTGCGAACTCTGGGCCTGAGAAACTCGGTAGTTTTAGTAAAAAACGAACATGTCGGTTTAATATGAACATGAGAAGGTTGGAATACACTCTCAGAAGCTGGTGCCTGCACAGCAGCTCCGGACCCATCCAAGGTAGAGACATCTGCAGGTTCCATAGTCGAAGAAGCAACTCGCGGTATACCGAACTCCAAAAGGGTCTCAGCAGAGGCCTGTGAATTTGTAGAAGCGGGTATCAGGGGCTGCGAAGGTGCCTCACTGAGTACCGGCCTATGTGGTCTGTCTTTATCCTTATGGTTTTTCAGAAAATAGGTAGCCGGATGGCTTATCGAAGACATTTCGGAATAAGGAGAACGAAAGCAAAAGAATTTAGAGACAAAAATAACCTGACGACGAATAGTTCGGGTGTTGAACAAGGCACAGAACTGACAGCGAGGAACATCGTGGTCTGGGCCTAAACAGATGTCGCAGTAAGAATGAAAATCTCTGTGAGGCATTTGCTTTCCACAGACAAGACAATTATTAACTTTTTCTGACATCGGTTAGAACAAGAAAAAAGGATCCCCAATGGGGTACTTATCTTTTAGAAGACTTCAGGTCTGAAACTCGAAAAACGAAAATTTCAGGAGGCAGCTGACCGGCACTTGCAAACTGCTTCTGCTTCGGACACTGCATGGCAAGAAAGACTGATGTAATGGCGTTAGCTGCATGTTTTACACCCATGATGTCCTAACGTCATGGAAGGAGCAACAGCATCCGACGCAGAAATCCCAAGACTCTGGTATTCAGGCTGACTGAGGGCTACCTGCAGGCAGATAACCCAAATGTGATGACTGCAACAGTGAAACATGTAGAACATCGAGAGCTGCAGTCATTACATTTTGGCATGAAAGGGTCAGATAATGGAATATCAAAAATCAAAACAGTGCTACTTTTTATGACTTGGGGAACAAAGATTACTTATAGAACAGACAAAGAAAAGGAAGCTTCACTGACTAAAACAAAATAAAATCAAACAATGGTGCTACACTATGGCATACATGTTCAATAGATATGGAAAGTTTTTAACTGACAGTTACTACAGTCAATGAGGTGCATCTTCTATAAGTTCAGTTATTAGCCCTGGAGATTTAGCCTAAATCCTACCCTAGGGAGTGAAACAGCATACAGATTTACATACTGAAGAGTATTTTTGTTAATGAGGCATATTTTACTAGATGATATCAGGTAATGAGTACCCATTTCAAGACATATATAGTTACTATAGCATATTATGTAAAGACATGAGTAGCACATCATTTTGAGGAGCCTGCCTTTAGAAATAAAGCTATAAATGGAAGATTTTCCATTTACATAATCACTTTCCATACCACTCCAATTTTTCACATTAGTTATAAAAATTAGAAATTGAACAACAAACAGTAAAATCTTCTTTAAAATCACTAGATTACACTTGTAAGGAATAGACAAATGAAATTAACGCATCAGGAAATGAAGGTTATAATGGTTTAAAATCCACTTTTTTATTACAGAAAGTGAGTGCTTCTGTCCCTCTGACTGGGAACGTCATCAGAATAGAAATATAAACTAATACAAAAAACCTCACATTTTACAGAACCCCTCAAGCCCTACTATTGAATAACTTTTTTTTATTTATTGCTGTTTGGTAATTAATTAGTTATCTAACAATTAACCAACGGTAGGGCTTGACTCGTCTTATGAAATGTGAGATTTTATTTGTATCATTTTATGTTTGTATTCTGATGAAGTCCCCATTAAAGAAGAGGGACAGAAAACAGGAGGCTGTGGCAAAACTGCAGCATACGTCTCCAAGGACTAGCTAGCTATTTTGGCATCAAGGATTGTTCTCCTATCTGATGCTGCCTCCCAACACACACACAGCTCTTGCTCTACAATGCTTAAGTTATAAAAAGAAACAACTCATTCTTTTAGTTTGAGCTATAGCAAGCAGTTTCTGCCACACGCAGAATGCTAACCACACCATGTGTGACCACAAATGCAATACCAGCATTAACTTCTGAATACTGTTAATGCACTTAAGACAGACTGAGATCTGCCAATCATGCTCCTAACACTTTGTGCCCAGGGCGGCTGACCCCTTCGCCCCATCCTAGCTATACTACTTACTGATCTGCCTAGCAGTTTCTGACATAAGTTTAAAGCTATATATTGTTAATGAGTTTCATACTGTAATCCTGGTTCTTTTCTCAGGTCCTCTCTCAGAACGGTGTAAACAAATCTCTTAGCTACAGAATGCTCATGGGTTACCCATTGAGAACCACTAAAGTTTAGTAGGCTAAACCAGTTGAGAAATAAAAAAAACTGTATGTTTACAATGCCTTAAATTTTCATGAACTGAAGACAGAACTCAAAGTCATTGTGGAGTTGCGTGCTGGTCCATACAGCATAATGTAAACCCACCTAGTACTCCCTGCAACACATTATGTAAAACAAAGCTACAGGAAGTGTTACTCTGTAAAACAGGTACAGCCATAAAAAGCATGTCACTTCAGATGGAAGCTAAGCTGATCATGTCCAATTCTGATTTTATAATTTGCAAGCAAAACTTTACAGGCACACTACTAAAATAAAAGATATACACATGTATGACACAGTACATACCAAGCTGTGTAAGCAACTCGTTCATCATTTCAAGAACACTGGCAACGGAGGTCTTGGCCTTCCTTGCATTGTCTTCTGCTGCCTGAGCTGAAGCTGAAGCCTATTTTCAATAAGAAAATGCAGTCAATAATTCAACAGAATTACTAGATTAAAAAAAACTACAAAATCAGTCACTTAAATCTCTTACTGCATACTTTCTTGCAAAGGTCAAGGTACAAGCCTCATACTTAACTCTCACCAAGGGTAGTAAGGTATGGACAATGAGATATTGGGGATGAATACAGCTTGTGGAAGAGATTTCTAAAGGAAGGTGATATGAACTGAAGAGGTGTCGTCTCGCTACTAACTTTTGGAGGTGGAAGAGATTAACCTTCAAGAGGGTAACTAGAACATAACGACCAACACATCATACCTCTCTCAACTGTCCTTGATTTTGCCTTATGTTTTGCCATGTCCTTGCAAATTTTTTGATTTTCTGGTAAATCTCTGAGGACTACAGTCAAGTCAGTAGTGCTACATATTGATTAGAAAATGCATGTTGATTAAAAAAAACTGTTGTTCTTAAGAGGAATACAAAACAAATGCCCCTGATTTTGGGCCTTTGATCCTCATAATTTCTAGTATTGTCCAGAATTCTTGAACAACACAGTATAGTGTAGTGTAGAATAGTGGATTACATGACAAAATGTTAATTTATAAATTAAGGGATAAATTAGAGGGTGGGCTTCAAAATTAAAAGTGTTTTTCACTCTGTATATGCAAGGAACAGGCACTGTACTCTGAAAAAATACACAATTAATATTTTTTGTATTAATATGTATACATACGCACACACAAACCCACACATATACATGCACACACATATATATAACAAACACACAGTCATTTGCTTTGCTAGTCTCATACAACATGCTCCCATCCATTGCTCGCTACTGAGTGTTCACAGGAGTACAGGCTAGTAAAAAGAACATGAAAGGCATAAGGTAATGGTGACATGACTTTTTCTATTTTACCACACACAGTAGTTTCCACCCATTCCCGGGGTATGACATTATGAATATCAATGCTGGAAGCCTTAAAAGTGGTTCCACTTAAATCACAGCACTATTTATGTAAATCAGCAGCTCTACCAAAACCTTCTCAGCTGCAGCTTATAGCACCAGTTCTCTGTACTCCCCTAAAGGCAAGTCAGACATTGATCCCCTAGTACAAGACAGGACACCAACTAAACATGGGTCACCAAATGTCATGCCATTGGGCTAACTTCAAATTTTCAAGTGATTTTAAAACACAACTTTTCATGTGCAGCACACCATTTCTGCAATCAATGCAAAAGAATTCCTGAAATAAGTGCGGCCCTGAGAGACTTGCACCAGCAGGACACACACTACACATAATTTTGTCATTAATTTTCTTTGCAGTTAGTCTTAATGTATTAATGTTTTACAGCAAAAACAGACAATAGAATGTGTGCTCTGCCATTCCTGGAAAAACTTTCATAAAGCTCCAAAGGTGGCCTAGTGCTTTTTTTGAAACAATAAATGGTCAAAAAGAGGAAAAACATCATCAGCTGCAAGAATCCTTCTTTCACACAAGTGTTATAAAATAGTTTGCTTCAACAACAGACCTCTGAGAAGGTGGCGATTTCAAACAGAAAAATAAAAACATACTCAAACAGTGCTTAATTCCAAACCACATTGTACAATGTGAAGACTGACAGCAAAATGCCACGTGTCTACAGGCAGTAAGCATAAACAAACAAGTTGTGCACAGGTTTTAGGTAAATGGTTTTTCATAACTACTGGGGGAACTCAACTTTCTGTACTCTTACAGTATTATCTTAACATAAAAGAAAACTGCAACAGACACTCTTACACAGCCTGAAGGACGCATACACTGGTTTTATGGTACTTTCTTACTTTTTTGTAAAAATCACTTTTGGATATCCTAACTCCATCTGAACACCCAAAAAAACACAGAATCAGGATGGTTTGACACATCCGAGAATTAGGATACCATTCTTCCCAAAACAGCTGAATTCAAATGACAATTTCAGGTCTAACTTCAGTCCCCTCTTCGGATCAGAACAAATACATGTCTGGAATAAAGGTAGGGAATACCAAAAGCATCATGACTGCATGCCAGTAAGATAATGCTAGCACAAACAGGGTACTGCTAAAACTTTCCTACCCAATTATATACAAATTGGGAACAACTCACTCAAATATTAGATGTTGCCATGTTAACATTTTAAAAGTGGTCGTTATCCTAAACAGACACTGGGTTTCCTAACCTGCATCAACAGACCAGAAAAACAGTACAAGCAAAATGCCGGGAGGACTTCAAAGAAAAAGATCTCAGCAGGAATGGGGTAAAGGATATACAGACAACATACAGTTCTAATACATTTGTAACACAGCCATATGAATAATGTTGATATTCATGGGTGACATACGATTATTCACAAAATTCCAGCTAGCTGTGCTGGCAGTACCTCTTTTTGTCACAGCCCAAGCAACACAAATTTGGTCATCTGTTTAGGTGCTGATGTTGCAGGTAGGCTGCCACGATGGTGCATCATTTAGCGTTGTTGCCTCACAGCAACAGGTTCTCCGGAGTTCGATTCTCAGCTGGGGTGCCTTCTATAAGGAGTCTGCATGTGGTCGTGTGGGTGTCCTCCAGATGCTCTGGTTTCCCTCCACATTCCAAAGACATGCAATAGGTGGACTGGATACTCTAAATTGGCCGTAGCTGCAAATGTGTGCGCGAGTGAATGGTATGGATGAACTACCACAGCAGGGCTAGCCACCTGGTGGTGTAAACCTTGGCTTGAGATAACTGCTACTGTTTGAAGTGACACCCCAACCCCATGTGCAAAATGGGAAAAAGGGACAGAGGATGGATGGGTTGTGCAAGCAGGGGAGGATGGGCATACTCATTCTGGGGGGGTTGGAATGTGTGGCCAGGGGCTCATGCAAATTGGTTAATCTCCGTAGTAGAGACCACGAAAACCACCACGCATTGCCTCATGAAAGCTGGCAGTAAGGGGTGATGTAGCACTAATGCCCAGTATCCCACACACAGGTTGTCAGTGGGTGGGTGTATAGAGGGTAGTACTTGAGGACAAAAACTTGAATTATCCCCTAATGGCTACCCTTACAATAGCGATGAAGCAATGAATGTATCCCTGTATCTGGAGGGGCCTGATGATCAGCAAGAAATGGGGAGGGGGGTAAAATGTATTAAAATTTGATTATCTGTTTAGGTGCTCCACTGCTGCACCTATTTTTCTGTTCAATGTTCAATTTAATTTCTTAAACAAACTGAAAAAGTCTTTCATTTGAGGTCCTCATGGAATTTCTTGCAATATAAATTACGGTCATGCACCCCATTCCCATACCATTTAGCCAATACCTTTTTCAAAGTAATCTAGTGAAGACAGAGTCCAGTCAGCACAGCAGACTATAACACAGTCACTTTATTAAAACAACAAACAAAATAAAAACTGAAAGTAAGCTCTTTCACACCCATGTGCGTCATCAGATCTGTTTAACTAAGCAACATTTAAATACATTGTAGCAGACTTCAACGAGGCTGGCCCCTTGATCTCAGAACAGGATTTAAAGGTACAGTGCCATTAAACATCTGTAGTGATCTTCTTGTAACTCTAAATCCATTTGGTTTCTATGCACTCAGTTCCTGTTCTGATGTCACCACCTCTAACACCCAGAAGACAAAAAAAAAGAGTGGAATCTTTTGCTAAAACATGCTTGGCTAGCACATTCCTAGAATACCATTGTTATGTTCACGTATCCAGTCTTTTAATGCCCTATTAGTCTTCCCTACATACTATTAGCCAGTTTACAAGTAGCAATGTATACAAGATCTGGACTCTTGGAGTCTGCATAAAGTTAAAATAATAAATATGACAAACTGAAACATTCTCATAACTGCTAATACAATTAATATACTTACACATGTTACAAGACCTACTGGGAAAAGTCCATTTCCTATCTGAAGTTACATGTGTCTTACTGGTAAGAGGTTTGTAGCATAAAAACCTTTTCAAAGACTGGTTGTTCTTGATGAAACACCTAGTTTGCGCTTCAAGAAGTCACATAAACTTCTCATCAGTGGTGAGAATGTGCCAGTTTCTTTTAACCATATCACAGACTAAACTGACATAATTCGAGCAAGTCAAGCAAAGTCTGATTTTGTTATCCAAATTTGATGTAGAATGCACGTCTTCACTCCTAAGAGAAATACGGTCTGGCAGAATCTCTACTATGACTAAGTACCTCATTCTGTGCCATATCTCTCTCTTTCTCGATGTAACCTCTTGAAAGAAATTCTTCCTTCTGCATTTGCAAAGGATTCTAACATAACATTTTTTCTAAACACCTTTACTGAATTATCAGTTGTGACAGAGGCAATTTTACATTTATACAAACCTAATCAAACTGTATTAACAAATTAACAAATATACTTCACATATATTGCTATACATCATTTAACCTAAACAGCATTACATAAATTATTCAATTCCTGCCTCTTTTTTTTTTTTAACTAGAAATATCGTTATTAAACCACAACTTATGACATAAGCAAGCATACATTTATATAAATGAAAACAAACCACACCAACACAATCTCAGTTGCAAGCATTTTACATCACAAACAATACTGATACACTCCCAGCTGCAAACATTATACGTCACTTATAATCTAACCAATAATTTTCAGTCAAATATTAATAGTGCATATTTTAAGTCTTGCCTTCTTTTAAACCTCATTCCTCCCCTGTATGTATTGCTCCCACAATTCCTATTTTTCCTATATAGCTTGCTCCTACCCTATTCTAAAGATCTCAATTCATGTTGTTTTACCTCTGTTACTATATTCACTACTTCTAATATAGCTGGTTCAGATTTTGATTTCTGTTTTCTAGTAATTGTTTTTTTGGTAGCCACCATAATTAGGTTCCCTATTAGAAGGCTGAAGATGCATCCTTTCAAATGCGTCTTGATCTAACTCAAAAGCCTGAAACGGCAAAATATCAAAGATGCTTTTAAGCGAATTCTTTCCCTGGGAAAGAATTCGCTTGGCCGCTTCGTTACTTTGCCATTTTCAGCACTGTAGTGCGGTCTCAGAGTTGGTATAATTAAGTAGGGGGATGTGGGGGATGCAGCCCCCCCCCCACTTAATGTAATGTTTCAAGTGTTTTATTTATTTATTTATTTTGTTGGAACAGCAATTTTTTTTCCCTAGGAAAAAAATTGCTGCTCTGGCAGTTCGAAATTGTAAGCTTTCATTATATAGGGTCGATTAACCACCGTTCGCTTTTTTAAGCATTCGGTGATCTAATATAGAACCCATAATTACATACAGCAAGGCCTTACCATGGCTAGGCAATTTCGATTCTGTATCTTAGCTCAGAAAAAAGCATCAATCTGCCCATCCAGCATCTGCAACAGCGCATCCTGTAGGGAATCCTTAAAGTTGGCCAACCCAACACGCTCCCAGAAAATATGTTCCCAATTACCTCTTTCTTCCCAGTCACTCCTCCAACATTTGCTATCTAACTGAGAAAAAATTCTCTGGAGTCTGCTTGAGTTATATAAATATCTATGTAAACATTTCCAAGCAAAAATCCTAAATCTTCTAAATTTTGTTGCATACTTGGGAAACATACATATATCCTCCCACTGTTTTCTTTGTGAATTGCTTATCCAATCTCTCTTCCCAATCCTTTCTAACCTTCTCTGATTGATTCATATAGTTAGCATGAAATATTTTATATGCTCTACTAATTATTCCTTTTTTAATGGCAGCTTCTGTTCTAGATTCTACTAAAAACTTCACCAGCGCTGGTCTTTCATTTAGGATCCCCTATTTCTTTCTCTTTGCCTATACTCATATCAATCCTTCATAGGGAAGGCAACTTTTAACCTGCAGTCAAAATATATTTTTGGCCTCTTCCCATTCTAGTACTTTTCTCCTCTAGTTATTTGCTCCCAATACCTTGGTTCCTTTGCCTGTTTCCTCCAATACATTCCAGCCCCCTCTTGCCTATTGTCTATATCCCTAAGTGCAATCATCCCTATTGGCAGAATCTCGTTTCTCGTGTTGGCTTAGTTCTTAGAATACTTTTTGTTACTTTATGGATACAGTATTTTGTATGATCGCTATGGTGCAGCGGTTAACATTGTCGCCTCACAGCAAGAGGTTCTCCCGTTGATTTTCGGCTGGACCGCCTTCTGTGTGGAGTTTGCATGCCCTCCCCATGGTCAAATGACGCCTAAAGACATGCAGGTAGGTGCGTGAATGAATGGGTGTGCCTTCTTTGAAGGTTGGGTGTCAGGCTGGCAACTCGGCACCGTAAAAATCAACTGCCAATCATTAGTGAACCAGAGTTCCACTGTGGCGATCCCTAACCGGGATAAGCCAAAAGATATACATACATACTGTCATTCTCCTTAAAGGCCTACATCCAAAAACCCAGTCTCGCCTTGTTTCTTGAGCTTTCTCCAGTTTCAACATCATCCCTTTCCATTCTGATTTATAGTTTTCTGCTTGTGGTATGTACAGGTGCCTTAACTGTGTAGTTCTGAAATACTCATTCAAATTGGGTAATCCCAATTTGCCCTGTTCTACAGGAAGAATTGGCTTATCCCATTTGACTCTTGCCATCTTCTATTTCCAGATGAAGTCCTTCAGCTCTTCAAAGGATCACAAGAGGTTACTAGGCTAATGGCCCTGGGGCCCTTACAAGCCTAGCCAAGAGTTTTTCCCTAAAAAAGAAACCTCAGTCAGCACCTGTCACCCCTGTCAAGGAGGGAAAAAGGTGGACCCCCTGGGACATATTTATGGTTTCCCATCCACTCATCAAGGCTGCTTTTGAAGACGGTCAGTGAGGTACTCTGACATGTATGTGAAGTCTATTCCAGAGACAGGGCAGCCTCTCGGAGACAAACCTGTCTCTCCAGCAGGTTCTGTTGATGCCACATATTAGATTTAGGTCTATCAAGTGGGTAGTGCGCAAGGAGTTAAGACTTACAGATATGGAGCATACCCAGTAGGGCAGGGTTCGATATTGCCTTGTAGGCGAGACACAGATCACCTCTGAGCAATCTGTATTATACCTTGTAGAGTGATAGTGATTTAAGACTGTCCGCATAGGATAGGTGTTGGAGGCCATGGATTCTCGTTGTGAGGTATTTCTGTTGCCTTTCCAGCTGGTGCAGATGTTTGGAGAGGTACATAACAAATGGGACACTATACTAAATTATAGGTCTAATAAGGGAGGAGTACAGAGAGGTAATAACCTCCTTTTTTCTGAATGCAATCCCTTTACTTATAAGATGAACCAAGTAAAAAGCTTTTCTGACCACTGCCGCCGCATAATGGTCGAATGCGAGATTGTTGTCAACCTGAGCACCCAGGTTTCTCACAACAGGTTGTGTGCTTAGGGGGTTACCATTGATGTGGTAATCAGTAGGGGCCGTGTTTTTGTTGAATGGTACAATAATATTTTTTTTTGCATTTAACTTAAGACCATGACTTCGGCACCAGTTATTTGTAGCTGTGAGACCCTCTTGCAGTATGTCAACATCAACTGGGGAGTCAATGACAGCACCCAACTTACAGTCATTCATAAACTTGGTCAGCCACAGGCTCTTTGTCTTTGCCTGGATCTCTGAGAAGTATATGCCAAACACTAGAGGTCCCAGGACAGATCCCTGGGGAACACCACTAGTGACAGGTCTGCTGTCGGAGGTGGCAGCACCTATTTTGATCTTGTGGGTCCTATATGTGAGCCAGTTGGCCACCCATCTAACTAGACAGGGATTAACACCAACTTGTGTTAGCTTTTCGATGATGCCCAAGTGGGGGACTGTGCCAAAGGCTTTGGCCAGGTCAAGATCAGCATGTACTGACTTTCCCTCATCCAGGGCCTTGGTGACAGTCTCAAAGAAGTCAACTAGGTTCAATAGGTAAAATCTGCCCCCAAGAAATATGAACAGGGTGGGGTTGAGTGCTTGGAGATTGCCTCTGTCCTTGTTTATGAGATCCATAATAATATGCTCCATGAATTTACAGATCAGACTTGTCAAACTGATGGGGCGATACGTTTCCCGACTCACTAATGGCACCACCTTTGTGCAAAGAGATAACAATGGAAGTTCTCCACTCTGTTGGAATGAAGCTTGCAGTTAGTCTGTGGTTGAATAAAGTGCTCAATGGTGAAGTTGGTTCTTGCTGGAGATGGTGCAGAATACAGCCTGGGATACTATCAAGTCCCATGGTATCTGTGTTCTTTGCCAAGGATAGGGCCTTTAACACTTGGCCTACAGAGATTAAGGTGTGGGACAAGTATTGGGGAAGTCTACTGGGCCTTTGCAGAGCGATAAGTGGGTGAAGTTTGCTCTGAACCTATCAGCCAGCAGGTTGGCCAAGTCAGCAGGATCATTGTAAGTGGTACCATTAAGTACTACTTTGGAACAAACTTGGGCTTTGCTATGGAGGTTCCTAATGTAACTGAAGAAGGACTTGTGGTTTCTTTTTGTTTTGGAGGCTAGTTTCAACTCATAATTGGCTTTGGAGGTTTTCACTAGTGATCTAATATGCTTGTTGAGGCAGAGGACGGAGTTTTTCCGATTTGGAATTTGTTCCTTTTTACCCTTGGACAACAGTTCCTTCCTTTTGTTGTAAAGCCTGTTGATAGAGGATGTCCACCAGACAGGTTTGTGTTTCCTTGAGGAGCAGATTTTAGTTCTGTGGGGTATGGCTGAGTCCATGCAGTTGTACAGGTGCTTGTATACTGCACTGGTGTACTGTTCAGCTCGGTTGTCTGCATCATCTGAGGGGGGCGGTGGTGTGGAGCTGCTGAAACCCTCCCTTAGGAGGCTGCAGTCAGCTTTTGAGAAGTTTTGTTTAACCTGGTTACGGCTAGGGTGGGGGCTGGGTGGTATAGAAACTTCGAATGAGACAGACCAATGATCTGATATCACCAGGGAAGAACATACTATGGGAGTGGTGCAGCAATCGCCCATGTTGGTGAGAACCAAGTCCAGTATGTTAACTCCCCTTGTGGGGGATAAGACCAGCTGATCTAGTGTGTTAGAAATGATGAAGTCAAGGAATTGCTGGGTGAATACATTAGTGCAAGAATAGTTCATCCAGTCTATGGTGGGGTAGTTGAAGTCACCAAGAAGTAGGGTGTTAGGGGGTACCTTGATGGAGTCAAGTAGGTCCAGGTAGGAGGTGTGGGTGTCCTGAGACATGGAGGGGGGTCTATAGCTGGCTATAACTTGGATGGGTGCCTTGTCAACTGTCAGTTGCACCTGGAGTAATTCCAGTGCATCATGTTGGTAAACCAGTTTGGAGTTGTACTTGTCCTTAATGAAGATAGAGACTCCACTACCCTTATTCTTTCCCACCTCATTTTGGGGTCAGAAAGTGTGGAATGAGGTGCAGGCTGGTAAGGCATGGGGTGCTCTCTGCAGCCCTGAACCAAGTTTCTGTGACTGCACAGACATCGGCATATTCCAGTGTGAGGAGAGCTTCCAGTGAGTGCATTTTCAGATTAAGGCTCCTAACACTGAGCAGCATGACCTTCAATTTGCTTTTTGACAGATCTTTTATGTTAAGACGATTTGTCTTTGGGACATGGCCTAAAAAGGCACAATGGGGAGGCAAGAGCTTTGGCCAAGATCTGGAACCCTAGGGGTGACAGGTGGAGGCTACCTCTGTCAAAGCATTGTGGCCTGCTAACCATGTCATCCCAGGCAGACAGATACTGGATCCCCTTAGAAAGACACCAGAAACTAAGCCAATTGTTGAAGTCAAACATTTTTTGTTAGTATTGTGGTATCACTCTTGGTAAAGGTAGGATGCTGCTTTGGGATAGGGTCATACCTGCCTGGAGTACATACTCAAGAGTTCAATCATGTCTCTCTTCATACAGTACAGGGAGGTAAGTCTCAAGTCATTCACACCAACATGGACAATGACAGAGTCATACTTGTACCTGTTGTGGAGAGACTTGAGTGAGCATGTGATATGGCGGATTCTAGCGCCTGACAAACAGCTGACCATAACCATCTCCTTGTTGAGCCTGGTGAGGGTGACATCTGTGTGACTCACTATCAAGTCGCCAATGACTAGTATGTTTGGTTTATTGTTATGCCTTATGGGCTGTGTTGGTTTACTGTTTTGCCTAATGGGCTGCGTTTGTGAGATTGCTATCCATAACTTCTCCTCTGGTTGATAAAAATTTGCCTGACCTGTGTACAAGAGTAAAGGGACTAAAAACATTTTGATTGATTGTATCTTACTATCCACAGCCATACAGCAAAGATTCCATTTTCTCAGTTTTGTCACACCAGAATAATTTTTAATCCATACTCCTAAATACTTCATTTTAGCATGTCCTCATAAATATGGATATTGCTGAACCAATTTGTGTGTGGGTACATAATTTACCACTACTGCCTTTGTTTTAGCTTCATTAATTTTTTTATCCTGAAAAGATCTAAAACTGTTTCAGAATGTTCTACAACACTGTAATGTCTCTTTCCGGTTCTGTCAGGTATAAAAAAATATCGTCTGCAAATACAGACAGCTTTTCTTGACTACCAAACCAATTATATCCGTGAATTTCTGAGTCCCTTATTTTCTTTGCCAGTGGTTCTAAATATAATGCAAATAACAAAAGGGAAAGATGACACCCCTGCCTGGTTCCTCTGCTCAAGCAGAACTTATCAGAGAGGACCCCACCCATTTTAGGATTCCAATACTTAAACTGAAAAGATCTAACAAAATCAACACTTTCACAGTTAGGAATCACTATGAACAGTGACAGAACATCCATGGTGATAAGTGTGTAATCTGTTCCCACAAAACCATTACACCATTCAAATAACATAGTTAAAAATTGTCTAGTGTCCCGTAAGGCGTTACTAGTAATGTCAGCCGCAGGATGTAGCTTCTTTTCAACAAAGATGGATAGTGGCTCAGTGACCCACGTTCAATTAGACACAAGTTGAAGCTATTATACCCATTGGTGGGTCACAGAGATTTATGTACCTTGGGGAAGCCATATACAATTGGTACAGTAGGAAACTCGATCAAAAAGTACTCACAGAGGTCTTTGACTTTGTTAGATCTTTTCAGTTTAGGTATTCAGGATATAACCATTCACATATTCATTTGCTCTGTGTTCTACTTGATGTGATTTTACAGCACAATGTTTTTGTTTTTAATTACCAGTTTTATTTAATGAAGGTGTGGGTAGCCATGGGCAGTGTGTAAGACAACAGTTACACCAACTTAGTTATGGCTTACTGGGAGTCTGTGTATGTGCTGAACGACAGTAACTTCTAGTATAGATTTGTTCCTTTCTGTGCTCATTTTCTGGATGACATTTTCTTTATTTGGACAGGCTCACTGACCCTTCTTCACGACTTTACAGAATACTTACAAAGCACTACTGATTTTTTAAGGTTTACAATGCAACATGCACAGACCAGTATTGACTTTTTGAATGTCTGTGTTAGTAAGATGAATAAAGGTCTGACCACTTCATTGTACAAGTGAATGTTCTATATAGAGAAAGTATGCTCCATAACTATGTTCACAAGAATGTGCTGAAGGGTCAGTTTTATAGGCTTGCCAGATTGAATAAGGATGACACTGTTATGTTAGAATCCTTTGCAATGCAGAAGGATGAATTCCTTTTAAGAGGTTACTCCGAGAAAAAGATGGATATGGCATAGAATGAAGTTCTTAGCCACACTGGAGATTCTGCCAGACCCTATTTCTCTACCAGGAATGAAGTCATGCATTCTACTTCGAATGTGGATAAAGTCAGGCTTTGCCTGACCTACTCGTATGATGTCACTTTAGTCTGTGATGGGGTTAAAAGAAACCAGCACATTCTCACCACTGATGAGAAGTTTAAGGGATTTCTTGGTGATACGCCTAGTTTTAGCTTCACAAACAACCAATCTCTGAAAAAGCTATTATATTACAAGCCTCTTACCAGTAAGGGACATGTGACTTCGGACAGGAAAGGGACTTTTCCCTGTGGGTCTTGTAATATAGTATTACTAGTTATGATAATGTTTCAACTGGTTGTATTTATTATTTTAACTTTTATGCAGACTCCAAGAGTACATACAGACCTTGTTTACATTGCTACTTGCAAAGAATGTGGCTACTACCATGTAGGAAAGACTCATAGGGCATTAAAAGACAGGATATGCGAATATAACGATATTCTGAAAAAAACATAACAGGAATGCTCTCGTTAAGCATGTTTTAGCAAATGATTCTACTCATTTTTTTTGTCTTCTGGATGTTAGAATTAATTACACTCAACACTAGAGATGGTGACATCAGAACAAGAACCAAGTGCATAGAAACCAAATGGATTTTAGAGTTACAAGCAGATTGCTACAGAGGTTTAAGTGGCACTGTACCTTTAAAACCTGTTCTGAGATCAAGGGGGCTACTTTGTTGAAGTCTGCTGCAATGTATTTAAATGCCTCCTAGTTAGTTAAACAGTAGATGTGATGAAGTGCCTGTGATGGGTGTGAAAGTGCTTATCTTTTAGTTTTTATTTTGTTTGTTAAGTGACTGTGTTATACTCTGCTTTACTGACTGGTCTCTCTCTTCACTACAATTTGGGATTTTCTGGTCAGATCCAGTCGTATTTCTGAGTATTTTGTGTTGATTTTTAATCAAACTACTATCTGCCTTATGCTTAGACTTTGTACTATCAGCAAAGGCATAATCTCTTATCCCTCACACGTCTGAGACAAACACAGTGAACAGTATACCTTCTCAAAATGTCCAGAATTTTGCAGAAGATGCAGATTTTTGCCTTGTATTTGTGGTCTGTCACTCATTAAACTTGTGATTTTCTAGAAAATCATTGAGGACTAAAGTCATATATAATATATAATGACAGGCTACTGAGTTTTGGACTTAATACGCTTCAGAAAATGCATGACAATGCAAAACAACTTTCTAAGTTTTTTTTTTTAACAGTAACATTTAAAATTTCTTCTTGACATTATTTTTTAACAGCAACATTTAAAATTTCTTCTTGATTTTGGGTCTTTGTCCTCCTTATTACTTTTTAGATTGAGTGATACGGTGAAGAGTACTGGACCCAGGAGAGACCCCTGTGGAGCACCACAAGTCATGCCCCTAATTGCTAATGTTGTCCCTCTTACTGCAATTCTGTGTCCTACCACCCAACCACACAGCTGTCTATTTCCTTAGTCTTGGTCTTAGCACAACTCCTCCAGTCCTGTATTAGCCTAATGTGTGGGACAAAGCCAAAGGTCTTGTCCAGAACACTATGTCTTTTGGAACTCCACAGGAATAAAATCACCCATAAACCAGTCACAAAACTGCATCAGGACTCTGCCCTTGAAACCATGTTAGTTGCTGTCCCTAAATTTGCCATCTAGAAATGCTACCAATCACTTCCCTTCAGAATTCTCTCCAAGACCTTCCCTTGCATTGTTGTTAATCTAACTGTCCTTTAGTTTCTTTGACTTTTTTCTGCTCTATACCACCACGTACAAAGATACTACAACTGCAACCTTTCACTCTCCTGGTACTTCTGCACTAGCCAGTGATTTGTTGAAGTCCTCTTTCAGTGAGTCTCCTAACACACTGGCCTTATTCTCGAGACTCTGGAAGACAGCCCATCTGATCCTTCTACTTTATTTTCTTAAGGACAGTCAGTTCCCTCTGAACCGCCATCACCATCCTAGTGTCTGTCCATGTTCTCTTCATTCTGCCCACCTCCTTTGCATTATGGTATGCCCACTTGCTTTCTTTTGTAAATACAGAAACAAAACATTCAGTACATCTGAATTTACCACCAGTCTTTGGTGATACCTCATCCATCTTTGTTCAGCTTGATCAATTCTGTCCTTCCTTTTCTTCCATCTACTATGTATCCAAGAAGCCTTGATTTATTTTGACAATTGCCTTGCAACTTTAGCCTTTGCTGATGTTACCATCTTTGCTGCTTTCCTTTGCTAGTCTGCTTGTACTGTGCCTTGTTCACCTCCTCACCCCCTCCTTTTCATAACTTGCAGGGCCTACTTTCTGTTCTAACTATTAGCTCCACATTCTAATGTGGATACATTAGCTGCCTTCTCTTTTTGCTTCTTCTTCATAACCTTGTGCATAGCATTGTGCATAGCTCCAAGAACTCCATCCCTGACCTATTCCGATAGCATTACTTCCTTAGCTTGCTCCTGTTTTCCCCATAACAACTAAATATGCCCTTCTAAACTCCCACACCACTATATCTGCCTTTTGATTTTTATTATCACTAAACCACAAAAAGGCATGAACAGCTGCTAGATAATGGTGGCTTAAAAGTGCAATGTTTTGGGCAACAAAATATAAGTAGCAAGTAACCTGGACATCTATGACATCCTATGCAATTGTTAGGATTATGTCCACAATTCTATCTTTTCTATTACAATTCTACACCAGCTGGCTAAATGTCTTTCCTTTGAGGGTTTGGGACATGGATGTACCCGGGTATAGGTCGTTCAGAAAATAGAGTGAAGGGAGAGATGGGATGTAGTAGCAGTTTGCATAAAGGAAGACATCAGATGTGAAGTCAGAGAGGAGTGGGACCATATCCCTCCCCCCCCCCCAAACAACACTTATCTCTCTCTTTTCTAACTGTCCCCATCCACTGCTCTAATCCTCTCATGCATCTCCTGTATATCTAAGCTATAAACCTTCAGATCAGAGTCTCGGATCCGAACCCATCAGTTGATGAATGAATGAAAATGACAACATTTGATCTGTTGTTTTTCTGAGAATTGTCTAAAATTCACCTATTAATATAAATGTACTGTTGTACAGCTTTTCTTCCCAGGCCACCACTGAAAATGAGCTCTGCCCAGTCGGACTTTCCTGGTCAACAAAGACAAATAAATACATAAGCAGTGATCGCTTAAAACACAATCCTAAAGATCTGAAGTACCAGTAGTGGTCCCAATCTTGAAGTTATAGTCCAAACAATAACACTTCACAAGGGTGTAAACTGCTGACCAAGTGGTAAGGAAATAAATATCTGCAAGAGATACTGCTGTATCAAACAATGGCAACAACCATGTGCCTAGTGGGGTGACCTGTAGGATCATAGATTCATATTAGGCAGGTGGCCCAGGTGACCAAACAGCTTACTCATGCAACCTAGAAAGTGTTGACTGGGTGGATCTGCCACCCCATTCAGTGAGGACTACACTGCTTACATGTACATATGTACATTTGAAAAAAGAGGTAATCTAGAAAGCTCGAGTCAGGTTTTGTATCCTACCTGAGACCCAAAGAGTGATAGGAATAATAAGAGAGAGAGGGTACAAAAGATTAGGCCACATAAAATCACTTTAGCAAGTAGATTTAGGAGACACTCTTTCTGATACCTTCCCAGTCTGAGGAATAAAGACGTCTTATTGACGTTTCAAGCAGTTTATTCAGTTAAGAAGGTATGTGGATGAGTGTTCCTGACATGTACACTTATGGATACCCAACCAGTTTTTAAGGCACAGCCTGGAGGAGGCCAACGTGTTTCAGTGTTTGACGCACAAAGATTCTCCCACAGGGAGATAATTACTTGGGTGAGGTATGTATCTCTCCAAAAGGTCTTGCCTATGTTGCAGTGAAGGCTGAGGTCTTTGGAGAAAATGTTTTTAACACTATCGGCATTTGACTGCAACAGTGAAACAAGAAGATCATCAACATACAGGAGTAAAAACAACAGAGAGAAAATTAAGAGCTTTTAGTGTCTCCAAGTAACAAAAAGGAATTAAGTCTAGTTATAAAACACACTGACAAACGAAAAACTAAAGAAAAAAACACTCTGTAAGCAAGCACCAACACTTCACTCAGCTCGATGAAGAAATAAGTACAAAAAGCCGTTCTTATTCACTTTAATACCAAAACAAAATAAAAATAAGCGCTTTTCGTTTGGGAAATATCCAAACTTCTTCAGATGTAGAGCAAAAACAAAAACAGTCAGCCCAGCAAGAATCCACTCTATATCTTAAAAAGTTAATTGATTAATTGCCTGCATGTGGATCACAGCACTCATTTGAAATTACACATCAGTTGCATTGTTTTACTAAAAAGACCAAAATTAACCTAAAAACTTCAAGACTTTACAAACATCATGACCCAATAGAAGTATTACTTTTGCTAAGAATAAAGAAAGAAAAAAATATGTGCATGTGTAATAAAACTAACACCCATCCCGAACGTAATTACTATGCAATGTTATGAAAACATAATCAATACAAAACAAGGTATATAAAAGCATGATATAAAAAATGTAAATTCATGACTTCATTATTTCATATAAATGCTTTGTCAATAAAATAAATAACCAACCATTCAACTGAATAGCATGTAACAATGCCTAGGAAATTATTTAAAACATTTTTACCTAAGCAAGCTTTTTAATTTTAATATACTTGCCAAGGAATAAATTTCATTGATAGCTGGGGGGGGGGCACAGGAGTTTAGTACCAACTGCCATTTCAATTAATGTTCTTCGAGGTGAAACTTAACAATGTTACTGTCTAAATACCTCACATTCTCATGTACAGCAACCTGTGTTATAACACTAAATTTAAAACCATGGCTGTGGTTATCCTTACAGTGCTTAGCTAGAGCATTGTCAATTTTTTGTTTACTGATAGCATAGATGTGTTCATAAATCCTGTCACGCAATTTACGATCGGTCTTACCGACGTAGAAAGCTGGACAGGCACTGCACTGTGCAAGGTATACCACTGACCTGGAATTACAATTGAACTTGTTCTTAGTATAAAAATTATAGTTCCTTACTCGAAATTTTTTACCTGTTTCATTATAAATACAATATCTGCATGCATCACACCTGTACATTCCTACGTGCCTATTGGATGGTTTTATGGTAGTTTCCATCAACTTTTTTAGGTTCTGTCCCTTCCTATATGTGATGGTCGGAGATTCTTCTAATTTAGCAGAAATCCCCTTATCCACTGAGAATAGGTGCCAGTATTTTTTAACTATTGACCTAATCTCCTCAGCCTCAGGGCTGTATATGAAAATAAATGAAATTGAGAAGGTCTTATTCTGAGGATTCCTTCCTTCCCCTAGTTCATTAACCACATTTGTAAGGGGAGGACTCAAGGTGCCTATATTAAATGGTTCATTTATGGAACAGTTGTTCAAAATAGGCTTATATACACCTTGGGACCTTTTTAACTGGACTTCATTTATAATACCTATCAAGAATTTGGAAGGGTAACCCCTGTTAAGGAACATATTCCTAAGATTGAAACATTCCTGTTGAAAGTCAACGTCACCAGAAACAATCCGAGCTGCTCGAACCAATTGTCCCTTAACAACAGATTTTTTTCTATTGTAAAGGGTGTGCACTAGAGAAATGCAAAAAAAGTTTGAATAAGTGCTTTTTCTATAAATCTTTGCAGTGTATTTTGATTCCTGAATGTTTTTTGTAAGTTCCACATCCAAATAATGGACTTGAGGATTCCTGGTAATCCTTGGTGAATCTCAGAAACTCAACCGAACTGTTGAAAAAATCAACAATGTTGGTAGCCAGGGTCATACCACCATCAATAATCATAAAAATATCGTCCAGGAATCTAGTATAAAAAACAATGTTTTTCATCCATTGACTAGTAAATACATAATTTGATTCCCAAGAGGCCATAACCAAATTCGCAAAACTAGCTCCACAAGGGGACCCCATTGCCACTCCTATCCTTTGAAGGTAAAACTTGTCATTAAACAGAATGTAATTGTTTTTCAAGATGATCCCCAAGAGGTCCTCAATAAGCCGTAATTCATTTTCTGTAACTCCCCTGGACCTAATAAATTCCAGTACCCATTTTGTACCTATATCCTGGGGTATGGATGAATAGAGATCGCACACATCCACTGTTAGGAAATTATTTTCCTCCTTGTACGCCAAAGTATTAATTTGTTCCAAAAAGGACAATGAATCCCGGCAAATCTGAGTCTCCTTGCTGACAAATTTCTTAAGGATGGAATCCAGTACTTTGGCACATGGGTAGGTAATGGATTGCCTGGCGTCCATGAGTGGGTGCATAGGTGGATCCGAGGTCCCCTTGTGGATCTCAGGAACACCTAAAAGTAAGGGAATCCTGGGTGCTGGCATGGACAAATAATGATTAAGATTAATTAATTAATCAGCCCTGTTGGGTAATTCTGCTTATAGTAATCAAGAATTAAGAGTTGCTAGCACTTTTAACACCCCCTGTTAATCCCTTAGTTGGTATGTTTGAATTATGTGAACTTGAACTTCAAAAGTTCGTCTGTTGCAGTAAAAAAATTGTTTGTAACTCTAATATTTCTTTTGAAGAAATGCAGTCGTTTTCCAATTTTAGGAGCCTCCCTATTCGCATCATGCAACCGGATAAAGGGGGTGGACTGGTTGTCATGGGCATATTACACTAGAACAACAAAATGAATCAGTTATTAGAGAAGGATACTTATGTGGAGGTCAGTTTAAATGAAATTAATATAGCTTATTATATTTATTAATGATTTATTTATTGATGGTTTAACTGACATTAATCTTCATCATTATTTGTCCATGCCAGCACCCAGGACTTCCCTTACTTTTTGGTGTTCCCAAGATCCACAAGGGGACCTCAGATCCACCTATGCGCCCACTCATGGACGCCAGGCAATCCACTACCTACCCATGTGCCAAAGTAGTGGATTCCATCCTTAACAAATTTGTCAGCAAGGAGACCCAGATTTGCTGGAATTCATGGTCCTTTTTGGAACAAATGAATGCTTTGGCGTACAAAGAGGAAAATAATTTCCTAACAGTGGATGTTTGCGATCTCTATACATCCATCCCCCAGGATATAGGTACAGAATGGGTCCTGGAATTTATTAGGTCCAGGGGAGCTACAGAAAATGAATTACGGCTTATTGAGGAACTCTTGGGGATCATCTTGAAAAACAATTGCATTCTGTTTAATGACAAGTTTTACCTTCAAAGGATAGGAGTAGCAATGGGGTCCCCTTGTGGAGCCAGTTTTGCGAATTTGGTTATGGCCTCTTGGGAATCAAATTATGTATTTACTAGTCAATGTTTGAAAAACATTGTTTTTTATACTAGATTCCTGGACAATATTTTTATGATTAGAACTGCGGTGGTGGTGCTGCGGTAGCGTCGTCTCCTCACAGTTAGACGTTGCACGTTTGATTCTCAGTTAGAGCATCTTCTGTGTGTCGACATGCGAGAATGGGCGTTCCTTCACTGAAGGTTGTGCGTTAGGCCCAGCAAGCCAGCACGTAAAACTCTACTGCCAATCATTAGCGGACCGGAGTTCCGCTGTGGCGACCCCTAACCGGGAAAAGCCGAAAGACAGTATTGATGGTGATATGACCCTGGCTACCAACATTGTTGATTTTTTCAACAGTTTGGTTGAGTTTCTGAGGTTCACCAAGGATTACCAGGAATCCTCAAGTTCATTATTTGGATGTGGAACTTACAAAAAACATTCAGGAATCAAAATACACTGCAAAGATTTATAGAAAAAGCACTTATTCAAACTCTTTTTTTGCATTTCCCTAGTGCACACCCTTTACAACAGAACAAATCTGTTGTTAAGGGACAATTGGTTCGAGCAGCTCAGATGGTTTCTGGTGAAGTTGACTTTCAACAGGAATGTTTAAATCTTAGGAATATGTTCCTTAACAGGGGTTACCCTTCCAAATTCTTGATGGGTATTATAAATGAAGTCCAGTTAAAAAGGTCCAAAGGTGTATATAAGCCTATTTTGAACAACTATTCCATAAATGAACCATTTAATATAGGCACCTCGAGTCCTCCCCTTACAAATGTGGTTAATGAACTAGGGGAAGGAAGGAATCCTCAGAATAAGACCTTCTCAATTTCATTTATTTTCATATACAGCCCTGAGGCTGAGGAGATTAGGTCAATAGTTAAAAAATACTGGCACCTATTCTCAGTGGATAAGTAGATTTCTGCTAAATTAGGGGAATCTCTGACCATCACATATAGGAAGGGACAGAACCTAAAGAAGTTGATGGAAACTACCATAAAACCATCCAATAGGCACGTAGGAATGTACAGGTGTGATGCATGCAGACATTGTATTTATACTGAAAAAGGTAAAATATTTCGAGTAAGGAACTATAACTTTTATACTAAGAGCAAGTTCAACTGTAATTCCAGGTCAGTGGTATACCTTGCACAGTGCAATGCCTGTCCAGCTTTCTACGTCGGTAAGACAGATCGTAGATTGCGTGACAGGATTTTCGAACACATCTATGCTATCAGTAAACAAAAAAATTGACAATGCTCTAGCTAGGCACTGTAAGGATAACCACAGCCATGGTTTTAAATTTAGAGTTATAACACAGGTTGCTTGTACATGAGAATGTGAGGTATTTAGACAGTAACATTGTTAAGTTTCACCTCGAAGAACATGAATTGAAATGGCAGTTGGTACTAAACTCCTGTGCTCCCCAGGTATCAATGAAATTTATTCCTTAGCACGTATATTAAAATTAAAAAGCTTGCTTATGTAAAAATGGTTTAAGTAATTTCCTAGGCATTGTTACATGCTATTCAGTTGAATGGTTGGTTATTTATTTTATTGACAAAGCATTTATATAAAATAATGAAGTCATGAATTTACATTTTTTTATATCATGCTTGTATATACCTTGTTTTGTATTGATTATGTTTTCATAACATTGCATAGTACTTAAGTTAGGGATGGGTGTTAGTTTTATTACATATGCACATATATTTTTCTTTCTTTATTCTTAGCAAAAGTAATATTTCTATTGGGTCATGATGTTTGTAAAGTCTTGAAGTTTTTAGGTTCATTTTGGTCTTTTTAGTAAAACAATGTAACTGTGATGTGTAATTTCAAATGAGTGCTGTGATCCACATGCAGGCAATTAATCAATTAACTTTTTTAAGATATAGAGTGGATTCTTGCTGGGCTGACTGTTTTTGTTTTTGCTCTACATCTGAAGAAGTTTGGATATTTCCCAAACAAAAAGTGCTTACTTTTATTTTGTTTTGGCATTAAAGTGAATAAGAACGGCTTTTTATACTTATTTCTTCATTGAGCTGAGTGAAGTGCTGGTGCTTGTTTACAGAGTAGTTAGAAAACACTGCATTCTTTCTAGTTTGGCAAAGGTGTTGGAACAGTATATTTCAAATGTTGGATAGGTGGAAAATTCCTTGGGTGAAGTACCTCTCTCTTCAAGAGGCCTTGTTTCTGTTGCAACAAAGGCTGAGGTCTGCAGCAAATCGTTTGAGCACTACCACACCACCAGTATTTCTGAGGTTGAGGTATACTAAAGTACAGTTGTGTACCTACCATAAATGTAGATGTTTGAGTGTAGTCGGTTGCTGTCGCCTCTTCCCTGACGTCAGTGCACCAGGGGTATAAAAAATGCAGTCGACGCCATTTTCTTTAGTTTTTCTTGCCCCAGATGTCAGGTGCCCCCAGAAGGGTAGGCTAAAAAATTATGCCAATAAAAAAGCATGCACTAAAATAAAACATATTCTTCATCTACATGCAAATACACCACACAGGTTGTAAAGTATGGAGAAGTGCAGATAAGTCCCAGCAATGTAAAGGGGGATGGTGGGTGGGTAACCTGGACTGCAACAGTGAATACACTCGAACATCTACATTTATGGTAGGTTCACAACTATACTATGTTCATCGTGTTTCACTGTTGCAGTCATTACTCTTGGGTTGAATCCCAAAGCTGACGTTTGGTGGCTGGGCCTAAATAGAATTAGGAGTGGCTATGAGGCCCTGCAGAACTGCATTGGCGAAGCCTGCTCTGGATTTAGAGTAAAGAGGTAAGTGGTAGTGCTTTGTAAAAGTGTGCACTGAAGTCCAAGTTGCAGCCTCCAAGATGTCCTTAGTTGGTACACCTCTGAGGAAGGCTGCTGAAGTAGCTGCTGCTCTGGTTGAGTGTGGCCTGATGCCCTTAGGTACTGATTTCGTTGAGAATAGCAGGAACATATGCAGTGGGTGATCCATTTGGAAATTGTCTGCTTTGAGATTGCTTTTCCTTGAGATCCTGCAGCATATGCCACTAAGAGTTGCTCAGATTTTCTGAAAGCTTTAGTTTTGTCCAAGTAGAAGCGTAACTGTCTGTGTATGTCCAAAGAATGTAGAAGTCTCTCCCCCTTATTCTGTGGGTTTGGATAAAGGGTAGGCTAATGAATTGTTTGATTAAGAGCCACACTGGACACTACCTTAGGCATAAATGGTGGGTTTGTCCTCAGAGAAACCCTGTCCGGATGGAAAATTATAAAAGGTTCAACCACCATTAGTGCCTGTAACTCTGAGACTCTTCTTGCTGAAGTTATTGCTAAGAGCAGAGCTGTTTTCCATGATAAGAATTTTATCTCAGCTGTATTAGCTGGCTCAAAAGGAGGCAGTGTGAGTTTTTCCAAGACAAAATTGAGGTCCCATGCAGGTATTGGTGCTCTTCTTGGGGGTCTTATGTTCTTGGCCCCTCTGAGGTACTGCCTTAGTAGTGGATGTGAAAAAATAGGTGGGTCCGTATTGTAATGAGCTGAAATTGCAGAGGCATTAATTTTAATTGATGAAAAGGATAGGCTTTTGTCCAACATCTCAGTTAAGTATTGTAAAATCTGAGGAATATTTGGTACAAGCATGTAAATTCCTTATGCCTGGTTCCAAGCACAGAATCTCTTCCACTTTTCTGCATATGATTTTCTGGTGCTGGGCCTCCTGGCCTCCAAAATAACATCCATAACTGCTTTGGAGAGAGGTGTGTTCTGAATAGTTACATTATCCGCCATGCAGCCAGATTTAGGGTTTTGAGTTTGCTGTGCAGTATCTGATTGTTCTGTTGGGTCAGTAAATGAGGAATTTGAGGCAATGTCCAGGCTGGGCCTTGAGACAAACTCTTTAGAACTGGGTACCAGTGCTGGCGTGACCAATCTGGGGCAATCAGGATCATTTTTGGCTTCTCTCGTCTGACCTTTAGGAGTACCTTGGGGAGGAGAGGTAGTGGAGGAAAGGCATATACTGTAAGGTTTTTCCAGCTGAATGATAGAGCATCCACTTTCCATGCTAGCTTGTGATAAGTTCTTGTACAGAATCTCTGTAGTTGGCAGTTGTGAGGGGAGGCAAATAGATCTATGTCTGGGCGTCCCCATTTCCTTGTTATTATGCTGAAGATTTGTGGATCTAGTTTCCACTCGTGAGGATCCATGAGGTTTCTGCTTAGTTCGTCTGCCAGAGTATTTGTCTTTCCTGGCAGGAATTGAGTTTGCAGGTGTACTTGATAAGTCAGTGCTGTGTTCCACAAAATCATGGCTTGTCTGCAGAGGGGGTAGGAATGCATGCCTCCCTGCCTGTTTATGTACCATATGACTGTAGTATTGTATGTCTTTATCAGCAGTTGTCCTGGATGAAGGAGATCCTTGAAAGCTGTCAGTGCATTTTGTACAGCAAGCATTTCTTTTAGATTGATATGAAGATGCATTTGGCTTGTGGGCCATGTGCCCTGAATACATTTTCCTGCCATGTGGGCCTCCCCAGGCATAATCTGACGCATCTGTTGTTATTGTCTGCTTGGCAGTGGGTAAAGTGAAAGGTTGTCCCTTGTTGTGGTGACAGGCCTGAGCCCACCATCGAAACTCCTGTTGCAGGCAGGGAATGAGTGTAATTGATTTTTCCAGGCTGTGGCAATGTTGAGTCCAAACACTTTTTAGATACCATTGTAGTTTCCTCATATGCAGCAGTCTTGCATATGGAATTAACAGAATGCAGGATGCCATGAAGCCCAAAGCCTGCAGAATTTTTCTTGCAGATAACTGGGTTTTTGTTGCCAACATTTCGAAGTAAGAAGTCAGTTGCTTTTGTTTGTCTGGCGTGAGATAAGCCATCTGGGCAGTTGTATTTAAGCTTGCACCCAGGAATATTATCTCTTGAGAGGGTACTAGTTTTGATTTCTTTTCGTTTACTGTGTACCCTAGGCAAATTAGTAATCTTTTTACAAACGCCAGATGTCTTAGTAAAATGTCCTTGTTCTCTGCTTGAATGAGGCAGTCGTCCAAGTAGGGATATATCTGAATTCCTCTTTGTCTGCAAAAAGCAATTACTGGTGCCAGGCATTTTGTGAAGACCCTGGGCGCAGTAGATAAGCCAAAGGGCAGTGCAGAGAATTGGTAGTGCATTGATCCAGCTATGAATCTGAGGTATCTTCTGCAAGATTGTCTGATTGGGACATGCAGGTATGCCTCTTTTAGGTCCAAAGTTACTAGCCAAGCTTTCTTGCCCAGCATGGGCAGAAGCTGCTGCAGAGTCAACATTTTGAATTTTGGAATGTCCAGAAAAGTGTTTAGAATAGACAGGTCCAGTATTGGTCTCAAGGCTTTGTCCTTTCTGGGTACCAAGAAAAGTCGTGAGTAAAATCCTTCTCCCTGTTCTTGTATTGGTACTCACTGAATGGCCCCCATGTCCATGAGGGATGAAACTTGCTTTTGTGCCTCTGCCCAATGATTGTGTGGCAGGTCTGGCATGCCTCTTGCTTTTGGCAGGGTATGAAAGTGGAACCTGTAGCCCTGAGACACTATATTCAAGACCCATTTGTCCTGGGTGATCATGTGCCAGGTTTATGAAAAAAGTGCCAGTTTTCCCCCTAAGGGAGCTTGTAAAAGGTAAGTGCTTGGTACTGGTAGAGGAAAGTCATTGGGACTGTTTCCTATAAGGTTGAGATTTGTCTTCTCCGCTTTTGGCGGTAGAAGCACCCCATTGCTTAGGCCTGTATGAGCCTTGGGGCTGGGATCTGCCTCTAGGGCATCTGTACCTGCCTCTTTGTGGCCTTGTCTGACACTGGAAAAGACTAATTTTTTGAAGGCCAGTTCCTGCTAAATCTAGGTGGCTGTAAAGAAATCCTTAACTGTCTCCATAGATTTCACTTTATTTACCATTTTCTTCAACACCTCTTCTGCCTTAACACCAAACAAAGTATCATGCTGTAATGGAGCATCTAATAATTTTGCTTTAACATGATCAGGCAGATTCTGTTCCTTTAACCAAGCATGCCTCCTAATCACAGAACCCATTACAGCGGCCCTACAAGAGGCCTCCAAAGAATGAAACCACATTGCAAAGTATGTTTTCCCACTTGTTCAGCTGCATGCAGTAAATCCTGCATTTCCTTGTTTTCAGGACCTTCAGAGTTAGTCAACATTTTCTGTTTTAATAGTGACATTAGGTATTGCTGATATTTAAGCATATGAAATTGACAATTTAAGGCCCTTACAGCCAAAGTAGCAGAAGTGTAAACTTTTTTCCTCCATCAGTCCAGTGCCCTTGAATCCCTATCAGAGGGGACAGGGTTTGTAGCAGTGGAAGCTTTGACTCCCTTAGGACCCTGAGATATGGTTTCTGGGTCAGCAGCAGGGTTTTTATAAAGAAATTTATAGGAATCTGGGACCCTGTAGTATCTGTCTGGCTTAACCGGTGCAGGGGGTATAGAGTCTGGAGACAGGACGGACTCTGACAAAACATCATCTACAATGTCCAGAACAGGGGGAATAGCAAGGGGCCTGTGCTGAGGAAGTAAAAGAAAATCTCTGAGCCTTTTCTTAGATTCTGAGTAATCCTGGCTCTCCCAATGAAAATGCTCCCTCATGGTATGCAGGGTTTTCCCAAAGGAGAAATCTTCTGGAGGAGAAGCTGAAGGAATAGATTCTCACCATCAGAATCCTCATAGGGAGGAAGAGAGTATTCCTGATCAGAGGAGGAATCAGAGGAAATGGAAACCTGATCTGAAGATTCATATTCTGTCTCTTGCCTAGGCCTCTTATCAGGAGGGGGGTGGGAACCCCTGATCAAAGTAATAAGGTCTTCGGCCATTTTGAGCATTTATTGTTTAGGCATGGAAGCCTGTCTTGGAGAATGCTGTACTTGTTTCTTTGTCTTTAGAGCTGCTTTAGTCTTTGGCTTGGAAGCTGAAGATGGCTTTACATATAACTGAGTTGGTCTGAAAACACCCTCAGAAGCCTATGCCTGCACAGCGGCTCTGGACCCATCTGAGGGAATAGTTTCCGAGGATCCAATACCTTGAGTTTCCAGAGGCCCAGTCAGCTCCATGTGGGAGTTGGAAGCGGCCTGGGGCTCTGAGGTAGCGGGCGTTAGGGGCTGCGAAAGCGCCTCACTGAGAACCGGCAAACCGATGACTAGCTTAGCGGAAGCCTCATCGTCAGTTTTGGACCTCGGATGCCTGTCCTTGTCTTTATCCTTGCGGTTTTTAGAAATTCCGGTCGTCGGTTGCTCTGACGGCATAGTATAATTGAATCTTCGGCCGAAGTAATGAAAGGCAAAATCGTACCGATGCTTTATAGTGTGTTGGTTAAATCTAGCACAAAACCGACAACAAGCAACGTCGTGGTCAGGGCCTAGGCAAGGAATACAGTAAGAGTGAAAATCCTTATGAGGTATTTGCTTCCCACAAGAAATACAATTGTTAACTTTTTCTGACATCGGTCTGGAGCAAGAAAAAAGTTTCCCCAATGGGGTACTTAGCTTTAATGAAGACTTCGGATCTGAAATTCGATTTCGAAAATCTCAGGAGTAGGCCGACCGGCACTTGCGAACTGCTTTTGCTTTGGGCACCGCGCGGCAAGAAAGACTGAAGAAAATGGCGTCAGCTGCATCTTTTATACCCCTGGCGCACTGACGTCAGGGAAGAGGAGACAGCAACCGATGCCGGACCAGGACTTTGGAATTCAGGCCGACTGCGGGTAGCCTGCCAGCAGGATAACCCAAGAGTAATGACTGCAACAGTGAAACACGATGAACATCAGGATTTAGCTGTTACAGCCTAGAAGGAAAGGCAGAGATTACCACATAGAAACAGGAACAATAGTGAGAAAAGAGAAGTGGGTTTTTACTCATTCCAGGTTGCTACGGAACTTTAGTCTTAAACTATTTTAGTCTTTCTAACTGGGCCAAGTGTTTGCAACAGTACATTTCAAATGCTGCACTGTATTCTATGACTGGCCTGAAAAGGAAGAATAAAGAATGATCATTACATCCTTTGACCAAAAGGATACACCATTGGGGTAATTAATTGGGAAAAGTAGGGGGATTTCCTACCCGTAAGCGATGCATGGCCAGTTAATAAATACACTGTTGACAAAAGTATCTAGATCTCGAATGACTGTGTTAGTTTCAAGTGGGGTCTCCAGTGTGGCTCCATTTATGTTGTAATCGTTAAAATAAAGTTACTTCCCAACTGCAACTACATTAGACTACATTTTTGGCATTAAATTTTAGGCCATGGTCAATACTAAAAATGTTGGTTCTGGCAAGATCCTCTTGGAGGATGTAAGCATCCATGGAGGAAACAATAACAGTACCCAATTTACAGTTATTGACAAACCTGATTAGCAATGCATCTTTACAATCTGCTTTCATACTAGAGTAGCATATGCCAAAGATGAGGGGAACCAGGACAGAGCACCGAGGGACACCAGTAGTGACAATCTATTTTATTTAAAATAGATCAACTACTTTTACTGTCTGCTTTCAGTCAAACAGCCAATTTAAACCCAATGGGGTGACACAGAAGTTTATGTTTAGAGAAGTGAGTCCGTCAAAAAAGCCAGCATCTGCAACACTGAAAGGTTCAACAAGATCCAGAAAAGCAATATGAACAGAATGACCTTTGATTATGTTTTTTGCTGCATTCCCAAGTAAATTCACCAGATTAAGGAAACAAGATCTACGTTTGAAGAAGTCAAACTGATTAAGGTTGAAAGTTTAAAAAAGTTTAAAGGCCACCAATTTCACAGTCTATTATGGGTTCATAGAGAAGTACTAGGCTAGCTGCCCTTGTGGGCCATTTTAAGCCTAGTCAAGTTCTCTTTTTGTTATTGAAATAACCTATCCCATTTGGTTATAAGATCTGGCCTTATCCATTCCATAGTTGACAATTATATATCAACCCTAATGAGAATAACTGGGATCATACCATAGATAATTTGAGGGGACCCATGCATGGGATAAAAGATTTAGGAGCTGTTTCTGTCCATGACTAGCACAAGGAGGCAGTCTTGGGATAAATTTTCTGTTTCCTATCCATAGATCTAAGTTGCTCTTGAAAGTGGACACAGATGAAATTTGTTTTATGCGGATGGGAAGTCTGTTCCAGAGCAGCAGTATCCTATGCAAGACATACGTGTCCCTTCAAACTGTTCTGTTGATATTGCAGAAGAGGTTTAAATCTCTAAACTGAGTATTTCTGATGCCATTTGACTTGTTTATGTGCAGTAAATCCATCAGCAATTGGTAGGAGGATGCATGGATTATGTTGATTAGTTCCATGATTTTCCAGATAATGCTGGTGAGGCTAATGCAGTGAAAGCTGACTGGATATGTAGTGGAACTGCCCTTGTGGAATGTCACTGCAACAGTCATTTTCCAGAGGTCAGGTCCATATCCCATGAAGACACTATGGTTGAAAAGGTTTAGAAGGGGTTCAGCAACACTCCATTTTGTACTAACCAGAAGACAGCCTGTTATACTATCTGGGCTTAAGAAGCTGTTGTTTTTGCTTCTGGATACATCTTTTGGATTGGGACTACAGTGATTTGAGGGGAAGAAAAGGTTAAAAATTCAAGGGAGGGAATACATGGGTGATTTGTTAATTAGGAAGATGGCTATGGCTTCAGGAACAGACTAGGTAGCACTGCTTTAACGGAGCTTGATCCAGTGTTGGGCATTACTCTGAATACTCTCCTATGGATAAAAAAAAAAAAAAAAAAAACTTACGATCATCTTTGCAGGGATGTCTACTTTCAGTTCACACCATGCCCTCCTTATGGTGGGTGTGCTTAAGTTCTTTTCCAGTCTGCCCAAGTATCTTCTTTTGGTGGAGGTGTGAAATCTTCATGTGGAGCCGATAACTATTTTTCTTTTATTGCAGAGTTTATTTGGGAATTCTGCATATGTTTACTTTTAAATATCCTGTTAATGTTAAAATGAAGATGGAGCTCTCTTATATTAGCTTACACAAGGGAAAAAAAAGTATTTTTAGCGCCCTTTATTTATTTTTTTATTTTTACGTTAGACATCCGTTAACCAGATTATCCCATTGTGGTGACCTGGTGATTTTATAGGCAAACAGAGATGGAAAGAATCAGGCTCTGTACCTTGGGTAGAGGAAGTAGCTCATCAACGGCTGGAAGCCTTAATCTTCTGGGCTACCTGCCAGATTGCCTCAGCAACTTAGTCAGCAGGTGTGGGTTTGTGCTTTTGCACTTCCTAACCCCTTAGAAATGGATAGGAGGCTGGCTTTAAAGTATCTCCTACTAGGAGGGATGGTATCAGTTTTGAGGGAGAAGATTAGAGTTTGGTGGTCAGATCAAATAATAGTGGTGCAGACAGAGGCCACATTGGTGAGGATGAAGTTAAATATGTTCCCATCTCTGGCAAAAAACTAAACTGTAATCTAGGGAGTTAGTTTTCATAAAATCAAGGAAATATTGGCCATGTTTATTATTTATTGTATAATATTTCTAATTACTGGATGGGTGATTAAAGTAACCCAGCATTAGCATACTAGGATTAATATTTACAGAAAGAACAGTTGAGAAAGCAAACTTACTACAACAGTAGATGTTCTAATGGACCAATGTGGCAGTAGTCTAAGCTAAATTGGTCCTACCCCCTGTGACCAGCCAACTTACAAAGCTAAAGAGCACCTTCAGCATGCTCCAAATTTCAGGAGCTTGGGGGGGTCTCCATATAAAAAGACAGCTGAAGCACAAAAAGCTTCAGAGCACTTTTTGCCAGGGAAGGAAGAAACAGCCCTGACAGAACAATGCTAGGAAACAAACCCAGTAGTAAATTATATATAATATGGGTGAACCATCCACACCTTGGTAAAAGGTGGAAAAAACAAACAAAGAAGGGGTTGAAGAGAGGGACATCTACTATTTTTGTAAGTTCACTTACACAACTGTACTACTTTCAACATTTAGATCACTGTTGTGGCAGCCTAAGCTATTTGAGCTGATAACCACAGCTTAGAAAAGTACCGAATGGAGGAGACCATTAACTTATGACACCAGGAGCCTCTGGAGAATGGTCCTAGTAAAGCCTCTTCTGGACCTCAAAAAGGATTCCAGTTTGTAGTAATTTGTAAAAGTGTGTAACAGAGGACCAAGCTGCTGTCCCTAGAAAACGTCCAGTGTCCACCCCTTTCCAGAAAGTCAACAAAGAAGCCAAAGCTCTTGCGAAATGGGCCCTAACTCTGCATGGAAGTGGCTTGTTATTGTGAGTGATAGTATGACACAACCACTTGGAAACAGTAAGCTTTGACACTGGTTGTCCTTTCATCTTACCCTCCCCTAAGAGGCAAACAGGTATCAACTTTACTTTAGACCCAAGTTTTGTCTAGGCTGTATCCGAGCTGATGTTTGACATCCAGAGTGCGAATAATATTTTCTCCTCTAGTCTTGTTTTCTGAAAACAAGACAGAAAATACAGTAAACTCTGAGAACACATCAGGCATAAGAAAAGGATGAGTTATTGAAAAAATCCTGTTCCTGTGAAAAATGAGGTAAGGTTAACTCACCATAACTCCTTGTTAACTCAAAATACTCTACTAGCAGTTGTCCCAGCAATGAGTAAAACTGTCGCCTGTGATAAAAACCTCGGTTTTGCCTGACGAGCTAGCTCAAATACAGTGTAATTTTTCCAAGTACAAAGCTGAGATCCCAAGGAGGAGCCAACCGTTTCCTTGGTGATCGCATATGCAATACCCCTTTCAAAACAGTTTAATTTGAGCATGATAGATAGGGGGTTATCAAAGGGCAAACAACCAGAAATGACCAACAAATGCACATTGACAGAGGTATAAAAAAGGTCAGAGGGCAATTACTAGCACAAATAACCAGAAGCAGAAGGAGGACCCTGGTTCTTAGAATAGCAGCCTGGCACCAAATAAAAAATCTTTTCCATTTGCATATATATGATTTTCTACTTCGTTTTTTTTCACCTCTTTAACTCATTACATCAGAGTGATGCCTCCAGGTGCACATGCAGTTAACTCCTACTGACACCTCTAGGTGTCAAATATTGCTTGTTCATATTTGTATCAATAATTCCAAAACCATACTATATACACGTTTTTAAAATAATTATTCTTAAACCCTACTTGATGGCAAACTCAACTGCATTAAAATTTGATCTCTGTCTAGTGCAATTAAAGAGATATTAACTGTTGTTTTGATTATATTAATTTATATAAATATAATTTTCACATTTTTCTAAATATCTCAACAGCAAAGTAATACAGACAGAACTCCTCAGCCTCGTATGAAAGCTCTCAGCTAGAGGAATAAAATAATAACAGTATGTGTGCAACTTGAGTTGTTGCTGAGATACTGTAAGTTGTTTACAAAATATTATGAATGTAACTGTGTTTACTGTGACTTACAAAATTCAGTTTAAGACCTAGAACAAAGAATACTACCACTATAAAATAGTTTGCGCTGAAGGGTTTGTCATTTATACTTCTTTCATAACCCCTATGATTCCAGAGATAGGAACATTTGTTTGAAATGTGAAGACATAATCTGATTCTGTCAAAACGCTTATGCTACAGCCACTGAAAGTTACAATGCAAACCATTGTTACCTGGGCCAAAAGGCAGTCACCACCACAATTTTTGGAGAAGCTTCCAGGATCTTTAAGAGAAGCCTGTATATCAGTGGAAAGGGACGAAAAGCATACTGGGACATTCTTAACCATGGGAAAGGGAAGGCATCTGTCTTTCAGGGCTGCTTGCAAGGAGTCCTAGAGCAGAATTTCTCCAGCTGTCTCCTCTGAAAGGAGGCAAAAATATCTACTTGATGTGCTCCCCACAGTTTGTCAGTTCTTGGAAAACCCCCGGATCACATTTCTATTTGTGGGAGATCTATCCTGGTCATGCCAAGCAATCATTTTTTTTTCTGAGTTGCTATCTCTCAGGCTGCAGAGTCAGTCTGCAAAGAGAGGAAAATCAGACACCCTCTCATTTATTTATGTACCACATCATTGTGATGATGTCCGAGTAGACATGGAAAGGTAATGGGGACCAGAGATGATTTAAAGTTTTCAAAGCACTGACACTGCCAACATCTCTCTGCTATTTATGTGCTTCTCTGTCTGTCTAAAGGGTTTCACAGAACTTGCACTTTTATCGTTTTGGAAACTGCCTGATGCATCTGTGATTAGACTTTAAGAGGATCAGAAGGGAGCGGCGTTTCAGACCTAGACTGCAAAAAATGTGGTCTATTCATCAATTTCCCTTTTTACAAATCTCAGAACAGGGATCTGAAAGGACAAAGGATGAATATTCTGAATCCAGACTGATCTGAAGTACCACTATTTTCTCATGTGGAGACACTGATGTCCCACTCACTAGGTTGAATAAGGAGAAAGTAATAGTCAGCTGCCTGTCAGGTGCCAGGATCTGCCACATAACGCACGCACTCAGGTCCCTCAACAACAGGTACAAATATGACTCTGTCATTGTACATGTGGGTGTGAATGACCTGAGACGTACCTCCCTAGACTACAAGAAGAGACATGGAGGAACTCTCAGATTATGTAGCCCAGGCGGGTATGACCCTAGCCCTGAGCAACATCCTACAATCACCCAGAATGATACCACAGTACAAGCAGAAAATGATAGAGTTCAACAATTGGCTAAGTTTCTGGTGTCATTCTAAGGAGATCCAGTATCTGTCTGCCTGGGATGACATGATTAACAGACCTTGATGCTTTGCCAGAGATGGCCTGCATCTGTCATCCCTGGGCTTCCGGATACTGGCCAAGGCTCTTGCCACCCCTATAGTGCTTTTTTAGGCGGTGTTCCAAAGACCAAATTACCACCATAACTGCTACAAACAAATGCAATCTGAGGGTCATGCTGTTCAACGTTAGAAGTCTAAATCTGAAAATGCACTCGCTCAAAGCACTCCTTAAAATGAAGAACACAGACATTTGTGCTGTAACAGAGACCTGGTTCAAGACAGCAGAAAGCACCGCTGCACTACCAGGCTATAACTCATTCCACACCTTTTGGCCCCAGAAGTTGGACTGAAGCTCCAAAGGCGGTGGTGTTTCCATATTCATAAAGGATGCGCACACCTCCAGATTGGTAGCCCAACATAAAGCATCAGAGATACTTCAGGTGCAGCTAACATTGGGTATGACAGCAATTCAGGTTATAGCATGCTATGGGTTCCCAACAATGTCCCAAAAACTCACACTCCACGTTCCTAAGCACACTGGAGAATATTAGGGTCGAACCTAACACTCTCATACTGGGCAACTTCAACTACCCCTCCATTAACTGGGAAAACTACTCATGTACCAATACACTTGGTCAACGTTTCCTGGAATTCATTAATTCAAATACCCTGGACCAGCTCATTCTTACCCCCACTAGAGGTAGCAACATCCTTGACCTGGTCATTACTAACATGGGCGACCGTTGCTCTACGCCAATAGTCAACTCCTCCCTGGTTAGATCCGACTACAATCTAATCACCCTGGAAATCCACATCCCTCCCACCCTTCCCCACCCCCACAATGGTAACCACCATGAAAAACTTCTCCAAAGCTAACTCTGGGCTCTTAAAAGCAGAGGTGGCTAACTTCAAGGCACCCATGCAAATGGAGAACAGTTGCATGACCGCCGAATCATACACCAATGCACTGTACAAACACGTGCACAAATGCATGGATTTCGCCATACACAATAGAATTAAGGTGCTCTCCTCCAAAAAAAGGAAGCCAATCTTGTGGTCCCCTGCCATAAACAAACTCTACAATACAAGGGGAAACTGATGCGAAATAAGGTGAAGTCCCAAGACTGGAAGAACTCCCTTATCAGCCTCAACAAAAAGTTCAGATCCCACATCAAATCCTCTAAAGCTAGCTATGAAAACAAAATTGCAGCAGATACTAAAGACAACCACAAGGCTTTCTGTAGCTATGTAAAGAATCTCCATGGCAATACCCAGATTTGCTCCAAGATACTGCACAATAGTACCTCCTATACCGAGCCAACAGATATTGCCAATATACTGGCCGACAGATTCAGTGCCAACTTTACCCCCCCCAAAGGACCAATCACAATACCAGTAGATTGCCAAGCACCCAGTATTACTACTGCACAGGTTAAAACAGCACTGTCCAAGGCAAAGCATACAGCTTCCATGGGACTTGACAATATCCCTGGCTGTGTTCTTCATGAATTAGAGAGTGAACTAGCATCTCACCTGTGTGCCCTGTTCAAGCACAGCCTCACCTCAGGCTTTGTCCCTACCAAACGGTGCACTGCTACAGTCATCCCTCTCCACAAAGGAGGAGCAACTACAGACCCTGGGAACTATCGCCCCATTAGCCTGACGAGTCTGATATGCAAAACTATGGAATGCATCATCATGGACCTAATAAACAAGGATATAGGGAATCTCCAAACTCTGGATCCTACACAGTTTGGTTTTGTGAAGGGTAGATAATGCCTGCTCAACTTGGTTGACTTCTCTGAGTCAGTCACCAGAGCTGTAGATGAAGGCAAGGTGGTTCCATACAGCCTACCTTGATCTGGCCAAGGTGTTTGATACCATTCCCCATTCAGGAATCATAGAAAAACTCACTAAGCTAGGCATCATCCCCTATATCACTAGATGGGTTGCAAACTGGCACACAGATAGAACCCACAGTGTGAAAGTAGCAGACTCCAAGTCAGACTGCCAACCAGTCACGAGTGGAGTCCCGCAGGGTTCAGTCCTGGGTCCTCTCTTGTTCGGTATCTACTTCTCTGAAGTCCAGGCAAACACAATGGGTCTCTGGCTGACAAAGTCTGCAGACGATTGCAAGTTGGGAGCTATTATTAACTCCCCAATTGATGTTGATATCCTACAGAAAGGCCTCACTGAGACCAACGACTGGTGTCAGAACCATGGCCTTAAGCTTAATGCCAAAAAATGTGTCATCATCCCCTTTGAGGAAAAACCCAGCTCCCATGAATTATCACATCGATGGTAGTCCACTGAACACAAAAGGTGTTATAAGAGATCTGGGAACACAGGTTGACAGCAGCCTCTCTTTTGACCACCACATTGCCACTGTGGTCAGAAATTCCTTCTATGTGGCACATCTCATTAATAAGGGTTTTTGCTTCCAGGAAGAAAGAGGTCATTGTCGCCCTCTATTCTTCCCTCATTAGGCCAGTCATCGAGTACAATGCCTCATTTGGCATGTACCTCACTAGAAACCTGCAACAACTGGAGAGGCCGCAATAGTACCTCACAAAGAGGATCCTAGGCCTTAAACACTTGTCCTATATGGACAGACTCAAAAAACTCCAACTATTCTTTGTCTCATATCACCTACTTAGAGGCGATCTCTGCTTGACATACAAAGCCATATCTGATCCAGCTCTTTTTGAAATGCTACATCTAAAGAAATCCCAATCCCTCCACACCACACATTCCAGAGACCTCAACCTCATTACCACAATCAACAGAACGTGCCAGAGGGATAGGTTCATAACCCAGAAACTGCCCTTGCTATGGAATAGACTTTCCATACATGTCAAACAGAGCACCTCACTGCCCCTCTTCAAGAGAAACCTTGATGAGTGGATGGGAAATAGAAAATTCACCCCAGGTATCACTCCACTAGCTCTACTTGACAGAGACACTGGGAACTAAGGTTGGGTGGCACGATGTCAGGGTAATCCTATGGGCTAGGTTTGTAAAGGCTCCAGGGCCATTAGCCTAGTACACACCTATGGAGTTTGGCCAGGGGATGCATGAGAATCATAAATGCCACATATATCAAAATGCTGAGAAATTCCTTTGCAAATTTGTTTCTTTAATTGGAGAAGCTCGGGAAGAACTGCTGAAACATCGCTACTTTGTCTGGAGGAAGAAAGGCTCTTCCCAGGGCAGAATCTACTAGACACCCCACAGCAGAAGTCTGCGAGAAGGGATGACAGAAACTGTATATGAAGGTTGATTTGAAAACTCAGACTGAGTAGAAGTTTCTGGACAGTTAGTAAAGACTCTTGACAACTAGAAAAAGTCTGCAAAGATAAGACAGTCATCTCAACATAGAAATATGTGAATGCCTTGAAGCCTGCAATAAGCAACAACTGGAGCAAGACATTTTGTAAATACCCTTCGTGCTGTGGAGAGAGTCCAAAGGGTAAGACAGAGAATGGCAATATAACCCAAACATAAACCTTAAAAAACACCTGAACTGCTCTCACTTTTTAATTTCTCCAAGTCTTTTGGGTTTCTAATACCATGACGGGAATGGACCCCATTCCTAAGTCAAAGTACGATTAAAGTTCATGAACTTAGTATGGTTTTACTCTGCTGTTAGCCAAAAGTGCTCTTTGCAGCACAGCAATGTGCCCAGTAATGACTCCTCCTGCAATTCGTACAGTGTTACATGAATTTGTAACATATTTAAATACGATTGCAAATTCTTTTTTATAAGACCAGTTGCTCCTACTACTATTGGAACAGTCTGTGTATCTTTCTTCCACATGGCTCTTGTTTCTGCCTGGAGATTGAGGTATTTTATGACTTTGTGTCTCTCTGTATGCAAGACACTGTAGTCACTAGGTGTGGCGATTTCAACGATCAATGCTACTTTTGTCTTCTTTTCTTGGACCACTATATCTGGTTTTCTAGCATCTATCTTTTGGACTGTTGGTATTGGGTGATCCTATGTGATGTAAACTTCACATCATTTTCTATGACTCTCTGTGGCTCATGTTTCCAGTGTTTTTCAGCCACTTCAATACCATAATGTTTGCACAATCTCCAGTGTAACAATCTTGCCACATTATTATGCCTTCCAGTATACAGTCCCTCTGCCATTTGAGAGTCGCAACCAGCAATAAGGTGTGTGACTGTTTCCAATTCGGTTCCACAAAACCTACATATGTCTGTTTCTCCCACATGTTCAATGGACTTAGTAAGCCAGCGTGTACGTAGCCCACTATCTTGGGCTGCTAATATTAGCCTTTCATTTCTTGATGTAAATTCACCTCTCCTTAACCATTCCTGCGTTTGTTTTTGATCAACATGAGGCTCTTCCAGAAGTTTTCTATACTTGCAACTATATTTGTTTTTCCACATTTCTTGCCTTCTCATCTGGTCCTTCACCTTATATTCTTTCTTTTGTTTTTTAGCACATTCAGTTGCTGCCTGTTTTTTCTCACCAGTGGGAATGTGATGATGTGCATCCTTTAAATCTTGCTTTACCATGAATGCTAGAAAGAGGTTCAAAGGAAGCAGGGACTGAATGGACAGCATTTTTCTTGAACCTGAGAATCTTGACAATAAGATTAAAAAAATGAAAGGTCCAGTACAGACTTCCAGGTGACTTCTTTTTTTGGTACTGGAAAAATCCTTGAATAAAAGCCTTTGCCAATGTGGCAGACAGGTACAAGTTCTATAACTCCATGGGTCAGTATCTGGTGCAGAACATAAGGAGAGAGAAACTTGGTTCATAGGGCAAGGAGGAATCCCCTGGGAAGGGGGCATTTAGTCCCTTTACCAACTGTAAAATTACCTTCAGAACCCATCTGTTTGAAACAATGTGGTTACATGCAGGAAGATGAAGTTTCAGAGAGATGGAACGGTGGCCAGAGTTGGCAGCTTGACCAAGTAAACAGTCATGTTAACCAAGGCAACAGTTCTTTTCATTCTGAGAGTATTTTATTTCCTTTAAAAAGAGAGGGTGGAAAAATCTGAGTTACTCCTTCTATTGCCTTTCTCCCTTCATTACATTTCTTTAGTACCTGCACGGGACAAATAAACTCTTTACCTAAAGCAGAATTTAAAATTTCAATTTTAACATCTTCAGGAAGACACTGAGAACAAAGCCAAGTCAGTCTTCTCAACACTAACCCAGAAGGATTTTTTCCTCAGAAGAGGGAAGGTTAACTAATGAACTCTGCATATTCTTAAAAGATAAAAGTAAAAACTTTAGCATATTAGCCTGACAGTATAAAATCCTTTGTAAGTACTGGAAGAAAAACACCCCCCCCCCTCCATCAAAGGAAACTGGATTAGTAGCAATAGACTGTTTTGCAGATGTTCTTTGTGTTCCACTGTTGCAGTCCTGACTTGTGGGATGTCCTCCCGTGAAAGACCTTGGCCAACTCTTTCCTCCTCCAAGGCTGGCAGATGCACTGATCAATGTTCAGCATGCTCGGGTATAAAGGGAACCAGCCATCATCATGATTTCTGTCTTTTCTTACCATAGGAGCCCGAAGCAGTTTTCAAGTGCGTCAGTGGGTCTGCATCAGACAAAAGTAGTCAGAAAGATAAGTACCCTGTTGGGGGATCTCCTTTCTTTTCCTTTAATGCATGTCAGATAAAGTAAATAATCGTCTCAGCTGTGGTAAGAAAATCCCACACAGAGACTTTCACTCAGTGTGCATCACCCGTTTAGGCCCAGACAATGACGTCCCTAGTTGCCGTTTTTGTGGTCATTTTAACACTAAGACTATTAGGCGTATGGCTGAAATTTTAGCAAGATTCCTGAGTCAAGAATCTTCTCACTCGCATCTGATGATGTCCGCTGGTATTCCAAAACTGAGCAACCTAGATGAAAAAAAGAAAATAAACAAACTTAGGCCTTCAGATGATAGCCATTTACTGTCTGCCTCTCCCTCTAAGCTTGTGATTGTTGAGGAAGGTGAGGCACTTTTGCAGCCCCCTTCGGTGTCTAAAAAGTACAGTTGTGTACACTTACCATAAATGTAGATGTTCAAGTGTACTCACTGTTGCAGTCATTACATTTGGGTAATCTGCTGGCTTACCTTACGCCAGTAAAGAAAATTCATTTGGTAGCTTACTTCAAACAAGTGGCCACAAAAACCCTGCTCTCTGCAAGACAAATTCTGCAAGCCTTGGGGTTCATGGCCTCCTTCATTCTTCTAATTCCATATGCAAGACTGCATATGAGGAAACTTCAGTGATAAAGAGTTTATGGAGTCAACATTGTCACAGCCTGGAAACAATGATGCCTATCATACCTTGCCTGCAACTAGAATTCCTATGGTGGGCAGAGGCCTACCACTAAAACAAGGGACTACCATTCTCTCCACCCCCTGCCGCCCAAACCCTAACTACAGAAGCATTAGATTATGCTTGGGGGGGCTCATCTGGCGGGGAAGTGCATTCAGGGCAAATGGAGCCCAAATCAAATGCACCTTCATATCAATCAAAAAGAGATGCAAGCTGTACAGAATTCTCTGACAGCCTTCAAGGGCTACCTTCATTCAGGACAATTAACGATAAAGACAGACAACACCACAGTTATGTGGTACACAAACAAGCAGGGGGTACACATTCCTTCCCCCTTTGCAGATTAGCCATGGCATTGTGGAACACGGCCTTGATCTATCAAATACAACTACAAGCTCAATTCCTGCCAGGAAAGCTGAATACTCTGACAGACGAACTAAGCAGAAATCTCATGGACCCACACGAATGGAAAGGGGAACCACAGGTTTTCAACATGTTGATACACAAATGGGAGAGTCCAGACATAGATCTTTTTGCCTCACTCCAGAACTGTCAGTTGGACAAATTCTGCACAAGGACTCATCACAAAAAAAACTGGAAAGTGGATGCTCTATCATTCAGCTGGATAAACCTATCCGTCTATGCCTTTCCACCTCTGCCTCTGCTCTCCAAAGTTCTACAGCAGAACAACCAAATTCTGCACATTCAGCTCCAAACTTTGAATCTTGCAGCGTGGCTAATCACCTAAATTCACCTTTAGCATCCCTCAGCAAACCTGTGATGGATGTCATTTTGGAGGCACGAAGGCCTAGTACTAGAAAATCTTATGCTGACAAATGGAAAAGATTCTGTGCCTGGAATCAGTCATAAGGGATAAGCACAACATTGCCCAATATTCCTCAGATTTTACATCATTTAACTGAGATGCTTCACAAGGGCCTGCCCTTTTCTTCCATAAAAATCCATGCCTCAGCCATTTCAGCTCATTACAACACAGAACCTCCCATCTTCTCTCATCCTGTGCTAAAGCAGTATCTCAGAGGGGCAAAAAACCTAAGACACCCAGGAAAGCTCCAACCCCTGCCTGAGACCTCAATTTTGTATTGGAAAAACTCACTCTCCCTCCTTTTGAGCCAGCTGCTACTGCAGACTTAAAATGTCTGTCCTGGAAAACAGCTTTCCTTTTAGCAGTCACTTCAGCTAGAAGGATTTCCGAATTACAGGCTCTTATGGCAGTGGAGCCTTTCATTATTTTTCATACGGATAGGGCATCTCTCGGGACCAATCCATCTTTCATGCCTAAGGTGGTATCCAGTGTGGCTCTTAATCAGACCATTCATTTGCCAACTTTCTTTCCTAATCCACAGAACAAGGGGGAGCGGATTTTGCATTCATTGGATGTACACAGACAACTTAGATTTTACTTAAACAGGACAAAATCTTTAAGAAAATCTGATCAACTACTGGTGGCATTTGCTGCAGGGGCAGAGGGAAAAGCTATTGCAAAACAGACTATTTCCAAATGGATAAGCCATTGTATTCATTTTTGCTACATGCACCATGGTAAAACTATCCCCCAGGGGATCAGATCTCCTTCCACCAGGGCTGCATCTACTTCTACAGCCTTTCTCAGAGGTGTTCCTACCAGAGACATTCTAGTAGCTGCTACCTGGAGCTCAGATTATACATTCACCAAACATTACCATTTACCTTTCTTCTCTAAATCCAGAGCTGGCTTTGCCACTGCTGTCCTGCAGGGCCTTATAGCTGGTCCTAATGCTGTATAAATCCATCCTCCCAGTCATAGCTTTGGGAATCTACCCAAATGTAATGACTGCAACAGTGAAACACGAAGAACATAGTACAGTTGTGTACACTTACCATAAATGTAGATGTTCGAGTGTATTCAGTGTTGCAGTCCTGGTTACCCTCTCTCCAACCCCCTGTTTTTCTCTTACTATACCTCTACTTTCCTTTACTATGCTTAACAGCCTTTTTGGTGTATTTGCTTTTGTTTGGAGGTATATTTTTATGTTTTTTAGTTACTTAAATATTTGGCTTCCCATTTGGGGGGCACCTGACATCTGGGGCAAGAAAAACTGATGTAATGGCGTTGGCTGCATGTTTTATACCCCTGACGACCTGACGTCATGGAAGAAGGGACAGCAACCGACGCAGGACCTAAGACTTTGTTAATCAGGCCGACTGAGGGCAACCTGCCAGCAGATTACCCAAATGTAATGACTGCAACAGTGAAACACGAAGAACATCTGTGATGCAGGCCTCTGTTGACAACCATTCAGAGTACGAAATGCCATCGGTCTCATTTACATCTATGCAAGCCCTTGCATATGGCTCGGTTGGGTCCAGGAACACTCAGTAGGTCTAGACTTCCGAACAGCATTTTTCTACTGGTGCTTTTTCACTCTTTCAGAGAGACAGGCACTTCGTTGTTGGACACAGCTAGGCCTAAGGCCAAACCCACCCCAAAGAGAGGTACTGTGGCTGGGCTAAGCCTAGGCCTACTGGCTGCCTTTTACAGGGATCCCAACAGGATTTGATTAGATTACATGAGGACCTGATTTCTTTTGCTAGGGGGGGTGTTCTCACTAGGAACGAAGAAAACGGATGTTCTTTCTGAAGCTTTCCCAGACCCTTTTCTATCAGATGAAAATTCAGACCTAGAGGAGTCTGGGTCTGAAGAAGGCCCCTCATATACATCTTATGGTGAGTCTGATTCAGAGAAAAACCTTCCCTCTGCCTCTCCCTCAGACTTTCAACTTTGGGGACACCCTCCATGCTATGAGGGTACAGAACTCCCACAATACCTTTTTAAAAATCCTTCTGCAATTACTTTCTGGAGGAACAGGGGGGGTCCAAATATACCCTTACCCGGATCATTGCCTGACACAGGCCACAGACCTGTCAAAACTACTCAAGGAACTGAAGTTCACCAAGGATCTCCTCTCCTCCCTGGGATTCACAATAAATCTCCAGAAAGCCAACCCTGCCCCGACCAAAATGGTAGTTTTCCTGGGGGCACTATTAGACTCTACACATCAAGAGGCCATCCTTCATCCAAACAAAGTCTACATTTTGACAAACTACTTCCAAAAAATCCAGCAGAAACACTGTATCTCGGCCAGAGAGTTTCTCCAAGCACTGGGATATATGGCATCATTTATCCTTATGTTTCCCCTGGCCAGGCTACACATGAGGAAGCTTCAGTGGTACCTCAAGAAAGTACAGTTGTGTACACTTACCATAAATGTAGATGTTCGAGTGTAGTCACTGTTGCAATCATCACTTGTGGGTTATCCCTGCTAGGTAGCCCTGGGCCGGCCTGAATACCAGAGTAAAGGAATTCCCTCCTGCATCGGCTGTTGGTCGCCTGAGGCTGACGTCAGGTTGTCAGGGCTATAAAAGGAGGCAGCCGACACCATTACATCAGTTTTTTTTTAACCCAACATATAGGAGCCTTGCCAAGAAGGCCTGAAGAAGGCCAACCTGGGGTAACCCATTAACTATGATGGAACTAAAGAGGGGGAAAGTGGGAGGGAAACAGGACTGCAACATGTGAATACACTTGAACATCTACATTTATGGTAAGTGTACACAACTGTACAATGTTCTTTGTGTTTCACTGTTGCAGTAATCACTTGTGGGAAGATTACCAAAGCTGTGAAGTAGGGTGGAAGGAAGGAAGGGAAGAAGCAAGAGTCTAGGCTTGCACTGCTTTAAGTGGAAACCAGCATGCCCTGCAGGACTGCTGAAGCAAAGTCTGCCCTGGATTTGGAAAACATAGCCAGCTGGTAATGTTTGGTGAAGGTGTAAACTGATGTCCAGGTGGCAGCTTCTAAAATATCCTTGGGTAGGAACTCCTCTAAGAAGGGCAGTGGAAGCTGATGCTGCCCTAGTAGAATGGGTTCTGACTGACTTGGGAGGCATATTTCCATGAGAGTAGTAGCAGAAATGGATGGAGTGTGATATCCATTTAGAAATGGTCTGCTTGGATATGGGTTTTCCCTCTGCCTCCAGAGCAAAGATGACCAGCAGCTTGTCAGTCTTTCTGAAAGACTTGGTCCTATCCAGACAGTATCTAAGCTGTCCAAGCACATCTAATGTATGCAGAATCCTTTCCCTCTTATTTTGTGGGTTTGGAAAAAAGGTAGGGAGATGGATAGCCTGATTAAGGGTCACATCAGAGAACACTTTAGGCATAAAGGAGGGGATGATTTTAAGAGAAACACCCTGCTTGCATGGAAAATAATGAAGGATTCAATGGCCATGAGGGCTTGCAGCTTGGAAACCCTCCTGGCTGAGGTTATGGCCAGCAGGAAGGCAGTCTTCCAAGAGAGTTGCTTCAGTTCTACTGAAGCAGCTGGTTCAAAAGGAGGAAAAGTCAGTTTTTCCAGGACAAAGTTCAGGTCCCCATGCTAGAGCGGGTGGCCTGATGTGTGACACTCCTCTAAGGAATTGTTTTAACAAGGGATGTGAGAACATAGATTGCTCTGCTGGGGAATGAGCAGAGACAGCTGAGGCATGTATTTTGATAGAGGAGTATGACAATCCCTTCTGTACGAGCTCCACTAGGTAGTCCAGAACCAATGCGAGAGTGGCATGGGTGCTGCTTTCACGCTTATTTTGGCAACAGACAGTAAATCTTTTCTATTTTGCGGAATAGGATTGCTGGGTGCTGGGCCTCCTTAATGATATCCAGAACCTGCTTACTCAAAGGTGCCCTGATATCCACCTCTGGGGTATAAGCCATGCGAACAGGCTGAGAGTTTGAAGATTTGGATGCAATACTGACCCTTTTTCTTGGGTTAGCAGCTTTGCTGTGAGAGGCAGGCTCCTTGGTCAGGCTGAGGAGTAAGGGGTAACAGTGCTGCCTGGGCCAGTTTGAGGCAATAAGGATAGCTCTTCACCCTTCCTCCCTGATCTTTAGAAGTACCCTGGGAATCAGTGGCAAGGGAGGGAATGCGTACACACACAGGCTGCCCCAGTGAAAGGAGACAGCATCCACCTTCCAAGCTCGTGAGTGGAACTCTTTGGAGCAGAACCTGATCAGCTGTCTGTTTTCTACTGTTGCAAAGAGGTCTACCTCTGATATCCCCCAGAGGTGTATGATGCTGAGGAAGGTCTCCCTGTGTAGCTGCCACTCATTGGGGTCCAGGAAACTTCTGCTGAGCTGGTCTGCCAGGGTGTTGTGTTCCCCTGGAATGTACTGGGCTATCAGATGCAGTCCCATCATTGAGGCTGTCTGCCAGATTAGCACAGCTAGACGACAAAGGGGGTATGAGTGTGTGCCCCCTTGTTTGTTGATGTACCACATGACTGATGTGCTGTCTGTTTTGATCAAGAGTACTCCTGGTCTGAGGTGGACTTTTAAATCTATTATTGCCCTGTGCACCGCCATCATTTCCTTAAAGTTGATATGGAGGGCTAGATCTCCCTAATCCCAAATGCTTTGAGTACACATACCTCCTAAGTGAGCTGCCCTGGCTGCGTCTGAGGCATCAATGTGATGTTCTAGCCTTGGGGAAGGGTGATACAGGGTAGACACCTGTTCAGGGTACATACTTTTGTCCACCATAAAAGCTCCTTCCTCAAGCAGGGAATCAGAAGCAGCTGGTACTCCAGTAACAGAGTGTTGCACCATAGGTTTCAGAGGTACCATTGTAGTTTTCTCATGTGGAGCCTGGCCAAAGGATGCCATGTACCGCAGTGCTTGCAGGAACTTCCTTGCTGTGAGGTGGGTCCTGCGAGCTAGCTGAGAAATGTAAAGGGGAAGAAGGTTCTGTTTCTCTCTCGAGAGAGGAAGGCTCTTTGGGCAAATGTGTCCAGGAGAGCTCCTAAGAAGGTTAGCAGTCTTGTGGGTTGGAATTAGGATTTTTCCCTGTTGATGGTAAATCCCAGAAAGGTTAGGAAGGTTTGGACAAAGGTAAGATCCTGCATGTGTTTCTCCTTGGTGTCCATCTGGATGAGGCAGTCATGCAGACGGGTAAATCTGTATACCTTTCTGTCTGCAAAAGGCAATGACGGGAGCCAGGCACTTGGTGAAGACTCTGAGAGCAGTAGATAAGCCAAAGGGCAGAGCAAAGAGCTGAAAGTGCTCTGAGCCTGCTCTGAAACCTAGGAAACTCCTGCAGGACTCCCTTATGGGGATATGGAGGTAGACATCCTTCAGATCTAGGGTCACTAGCCAAGTTTGGTGCCAACACTGGCAAAAGCTTGTGAAAGGTCAGCATTTTGAATTTTGACACTAGGAGGGACATATTTAATGTGGCTAGGTCTAGAATAGGGCACCAGGTGAACTATTTTCTGGGTATTAGGAGCAACCTTGACTCAAATCCTTTTCCGGCTTGTTCCTTTGGTACTGGCTCCACTGCTCCTTCAGCACAAAGTTTTTGAATTTGGCAAATGGCCTCTGTCCTCTGGTTTGCTGGTGTCTGGGAAACCTGAATATCTGGGGTTCTCTATGAAAGTGAATCTGTATCCTTTGGAAATTATTTTTAAGACCCAACAATCTGTGGTGATGGTTTGCCACTTGTCTAGAAATAGGGAAAATCTTCCTCCTAGCCTGTCTGGGGGGGGTGGGGTAGAGGGGAGAGGAGAAGTCATTTTGAGTCCTTAGGGTAGGGCCTGGACTTAGAACTCCCTTGCCTAGATGTAGTAGAGGTCCACTGTCTAGGTCTCTGCTGGCTTTGCTGCTTTTGCCTGGACGGCCTATCTCTGCACCCATTCCTTTGCACAGTTTTTGTCTGGGCAGGAAAGGACCAGTGCTTGGTAGGGAAGTTCCTTCTGAATCTGGGGGGTTGTACCTGCAGGAGGCCCTTGATCATCTGCATTGACTTGGATTTGTCTTCCATTTTCTTAATCACCTCCTCTGCCTTAGGGCTGAACAACTGTTCCTTATCTAAGGGGGCGTCCAGAAGTTTCGATTTAACCTAATTAGGCAATGGTTACTCCCTCAACCATGCATGCCTTCTAATGACTGAGCCAGAAACTGCATTCCTGCTAGAGGCTTCTAAAGCATCAAAGCCACAATGCAGAGAATGCTTGGCCACTTGAGAGCTGGAGTGTATCATATCTCCTAGTTCTCTGGTAGTACTACTTTTTGGTAAGGTAGATATTTTCTGCTTTAATAAGTCCAGCATGTTTTGTTGATATTTAAGCATATGGAATTGGCAACTGAGATCTCTAATGGCTAGGGTAGCTAAGTGTAGACCTTCTTGCCCTATCAGTCCAAGGCTCTGCTCTCCTTGTCAGACGGCATGCGATTTTTGGAGGAACTGTTCCTAGCCCCCTTAGTTTCCTGAGTAATGACCTGCAGAGTTCTTGAACAAATACGTATGGGTGCCTGGCACCCTATAATATCTTGTCAGGCTTTCTGGGTGCAGGGGGCAGGGCATCAGGGGTGAGGCCAGACTCCAGGAAGACATCCTCCACCACATCCAGAATGGGAGGAATGGGCTAAGGGTTTATGTTGTGGCAAGTCCAGGAATTCCCTCTGTCTCTTCTTTGACTGGGGGTAGTCCTAAGCCTCCCCGTGGAGATGCTCTCCGAAGGAATTTAAGGTCTCTCCAAATGAGAGGTCCTCAGGAGGGGATGCAGAAGGAATGGATTCCTCAGCATCTGAATCTTCAAAGGCTGCCAAGGGGCTGTTCTTCAGTGCCTAAGTCCAGAAATTCAGAGTCCTCTGACTCTGGTTCCGAAAGCTCCTCTGGAGAAAGGTCTCTTTTGATTTTGGCTGGGGCAGCATGAGCAGACTGGTTACCCCTGATGAGAGAGATTAAATCCTCAGCCATACTAAGTAACTGCTGAGACTAAACAGGTTGGGGGGAAGATAGTCGATCACTGGGCTCCGAGGAAGGTGTTTTCCTAGGGTGGCCTTGGTCTAAGGTCTAAGTGATTCAATGGGCTTATGAGTGGCTTTGACTGGTGGCATGCCTGGTCTTTTGTCTGGCGTCAGTCATCTGAAAGGCCTCTGCGGAAGCCAAAGCCTACAAATTGGCTCCGGATCCGAGCGTGGGGCTGACAACTGACATTTCTGTAGGAGAAGCCTGACCTGGCGGCATACCGGACTCCAAAAGGTCTTGGTAGAGGCCTGTGATGGCTCTTCAGCTGTTGTCAGGGGCTGCGTATGCACCTCACTGAGTGCCACTGTACTAGTGGATGGTGTGCTGGCTGACTTCAGGTTTGAGTCATCTGTGGGCCTAACCTTCTGTGGTCTCTCTCCTTTTCTTTTATCTTTTTCAGAATTTCCACAGTGGACTGACCGATGGATGCCACTTTGTGTTGGGAACTACTCTCTCTGAAATGCCTAGCTACAAACTCAGCTCTTCGATGGATGGTCCTAGCATTAAATAAGGCACAGAACCGACATCCGGGGACATCGTGGTCTGGGCCTAAATAAGTTGCACACAGATTATGAAAGTCTCTTTATGGTTTTCCACAATGGAGACAGTTATTCTCTTTCTCGGACATCGGTTTAAGTGCAAGAAAAGGTTCCTCAACAGGGCACTTAGCTTTAGCAGGTTTCTCCCTCACTCTGGCAGTGGCCGACTGATGCACTCACAAACTGCTTCTGCTTCAGGCTCCACAGCAAGAAAGACTGATGTAATGACGTTGACTGCCTCCTTTTATAGCCCTGATGACCTGACATCAGCCTCAGGTGACCGACAGCCGATGCAGGAGGGAAATCCTTTACTCTGGTATTCCTCTCGGCCGAGGGCTACCCAACAGGAATAACCCACAAGAGATGACTGCAACAGTGACACACGAAGATCATCATATGATGCCAGAGCTTTCGGTCTCTAGTGACAGAGATACAGCTGATTCCTTGTCTCAAACAAGAGTTTGCTTGGTGGGTACAGGCTTGTACCCAAAATCAGGGCGTTCCCTTCAGTTTCACTCCACAGGCCAAACTCTCACCATGGATGCTTCAGTGACAGCCTGGGGAGTTCACTTTCAACACTTCCAATCCCAAGGGAAATGGGAGGTTCAGTTCAAGGACAGATGCATCAATTGGAAAGAACTTACGGCAGTGCAAAACGGCCTGATAGCCTTCAAAGAAAAATGGGAACCAGGCATACTGTTAGTAAAAACAGACAATACCACAGTCATAAACAGGCAGGGAGTCCCCTGTGCCACCTAGCGATGCAAGTCTGGGAAGCTGCACACACTCTGGGGTTGCATCTCATGGCACAGTATCTTCCATGGGCTCAAAATGCTCTAGCAGATCACCTCAGCAGAAACTTGATAGACCCCCATGAATGGCATGTGCATCAGGAAAATTTTCTCAGCATGACTCAGAGATGAGAAGTCCCACAGGTAGACCTCTTTGCTAACAAAGAAAACACTCACTTGAAAAAATTCTGTGTCAGGATCAAACACAAATCTGCCAGGAAAACAGATGCTTTCTCCTTCTCCTTCTCTTGGACTCACCTCTCCATTTATGCATTTCTCCCCTTACCCCTTCTGCCTCAAGTTCTTCTAAAGATAAGAGAAGAGGGCCCAAGGGCAATACTGATAGACCAGACTGCTCCAGACAACACTGGTATCTTCTCCTCCTTGAGCTCACCAATCAGTGCCCATCGCTGTTACCTCAGAGCATAGACCTTCTCACTCAAAACAAAGGAAGGATTGTGCACCCGAACCTTCAGATACTCAGCCTTTCAGCTTGGATAATTCCACAGAAACCAATTGCAACATTATCCTAAGCAAGCAAGTGCAGGACATCCTTAAAGAATCTAGAAGGCATAGCACTAGAAAATCATACTCAGCCAAATGGAAGAGGTTCTCTATTTGGTACCAGAAGCAGCACCTCAATTCCATTTCAGCACACCACATTATTACCATCCTAGAATACCTGGCTAGTCTGGTACATAAAGGCCTTTCCTACTCCATTAAATTTCATGCAGCTGCCATTTTGGTCCACTTTCCTATGCTTCCTCCAGTCTTTTTCCCATACCCTACTAAGACAATTTCTTAGGGGAGTCATTCACATTAGACTTCCCAAGAGGAAACTTACTCCTCCATGGGATCTCAACTTTGTTGTAGAATAGTGTACTTGCCCTCCTTTTGCAGATGCAACATCTGCTCCTCTGAAGTTTCTTACTTGGAAAACAGCCCTACTGCTGGTTATCACCTCAGCCAGGAGGGTTTCTGAGTTGCAGGTCCTCATGGCAGTGGAACTTTTTATTATCTTCCACCAAGCCAGGGTTTCTCTCAGAACTAATCCTTTCATGCCAAAGGTGGTCACTGACACTTCTTTAAATCAAGTCATTCATCTGCCTACATTCCTTCCCAACCCTCAGAACAAAGGAGAAAAAATACTTCATTCTTTGAATGTGCATAGGCAGCTCTGCTTTTACCTGGACAGGACAGAAGCCTTGAGAAAAATCTGACCAGAGTTTTATTACCTTTGCCACACGCTCCGATGGGAAACCAGCTTCTAAACAGACTATCTCTATATGGATCTCCCACTGCATCTCTTTCTGTTACAGCCATCATGGCAAAAAAAAAAAAAAAAAAATCCCTGAAATTATTAGGTCACACTCCAAGAGGGGCACAGCTACCTCTGCTGCCTTTCTAAAGGGAATATCTACTAAAGTTATCTTGGAAGCAGCTACCTGGGCATTTGTACATACCTTTACAAAACACTACCACTTAACAGCCTTTTGCAAGTCCAGAGGAGGATTTACCATAGCCATTCTGTAGGGCATCCTCTCCTCTCCTTAATCTCATCCCCCCCATAATTCAGCTTTGGGAATCTTCCCACAAGTCAGGACTGCAACAGTGAAACACGAAGAACATAGTACTGTTGTGTACACTTAACACAAATGTAGCTGTTTGAGTGCATTCACTGCTTCAGTCTTTTTCTCCTAACTCCTGCCCCCTTAGCTTACTACGTAGCCTATTAATAATCAGCTAATCCAGGCAATGGACAACTCCTGGCCTCCTGTCCACTTAGATCTCCTCCTAGTAGAGGACAAGAAAAGACTAAAATAATGATGCAGGCTGGCTCCCTTTACACCTCAGTGTACTGATGTCGGTCAGGGCATCCACCAGCCTGGGAGGAGGAAATAATTTTCTCTGGCAGTCAGGCAAGCTGGGGGCTTTCACGGCAGGAAATCCCACAAGTTAGGACTGCAACAGTGAAAACACTTGAACATCTACTTTTATGGTAAGTACACACAACTGTTTTTTTTTCGTGATAAAGAACAACTTTAGCAGCTTTAGCATTTAAAAGCAAATGCTTATTGGACTGAGGAACCTTGTATAACCTGTCAGACTTCCACGAGCAGGAGAGTGACTATAAAGTGTAAACTAAACACTGTGAAAGGTAAAAAAAAATTGCTAAAGCAGGCAACACAGAAGGAATAGCTGCAGAAATTGGCATTTTCAACTGTAAAAAAAAAGTGTAATACATTTTCTGTGCTATAGAAATTTCATTCAGGTCCCACCAAAAAAACTCTTTCACCTTGGATAAAGCTTCTGAAAAAGATATATCTTTAGGAAGGAAATCTGAAACAATAGTTTCCTCATACTCAGAATGCTCACACTGAAGAATTTCCTGAGGTAACCCCCCCCCCCCCACCCCATAACACCCATTGTTCTAACTGAAAATTCTTATCAGAAAGAGATGGAGAACTCTTCTTTTTCTTGCCTGAGGAAATAGAAGAGAAGGGAAAAGCACCAATAAGATCCTTAGTAAAATCCCAGAAAATCTTCTTGATTCATAGAGTAACAGGAGACTGGAAAGTTTTCTCACCACATTCCACTTCGTTGGATGACTCGCTAGAAAAAAGACCACTTCTCCCACAGGCATAATGGCCACAGCAACAGGTCCACTATAACAGCTAATTGAGGAACCTTCATCAGTCCCTTCCCCTGAGATTGGTAAAGTGTGGTGCTCCCTTGCCCTCCAATGTCATTCTTACAATCCCAGAGAATGCTACACCTTGAGTATCAGGGAAAAAGAGGAGTGGTCTGAAGAACAACAAGCAGCAACAGCAGAGTCACCCATCAACAGCTGAGGCACACCCTGAGCTGGACTGACACCTAAAGACTCCTGGACAACTTTGTTTTTCTAGACAGGAAAGGTGAAAGCACGGAGACTGGGGATTGTTCAATCAGTAACCCAAGAAAAAGACCTTAGAAGTACACAGCAGACCCTGGTCAAGTTGGTAAAGTGTACAGTACAGAACAATTGGTTCTGAGGTAAGTAAATAAAAGGAAAGTTGTGTAAAATCTTACCATAACCATAGATGCCCTTCTCTTCCATGTTGTAAGATTCTACATGTGGGTTTACCTTTCTTTCTCTCCAGTTCTACTGGCCAGGTTTCCAAAGATTTTCAGTCCCTTTAGGTGCGTCAGACGTGGCTGCTGGAATGTGGGTCATACAAATGACGTCTGCACGCACTAGCCCTCAGAATCTAAAAGAGGCCTCAGTCAGAGCCAGTCCTGTAAGGGCATAACCTGTCCATCGTCACCCAGGAGAGCAAGTGCAGTCTGACAAGAGGGGAAGGTGGGAGGGAATGAATACTGCAACGAGAAGGACATCTATGGTTATTGGTAAGAGTTTACACAACTTTCTTATGTCCTTCTATTCCAATGTTGCAGTATTCTACATGTGGATGAGTGCCAAAGCTCACTGAGGACTGGGGGGTGGCCTGGATGAGGTTTTCCAGGAATCCGTGTTGTACAGCCCTGGCAAACCCTGCCCTAGCTCTGGAGATGTGGTCTAATTTGTAGTGTTTGGTAAAGGTGTGCACTGAGGACTAAGTGGCTGCCGCAAAAATAGCATTAGTGTCTAGTCCTTTGAAAAATGCTCCAGAAGAGGCCATTGCTCTGGTGGAGTGAGCTTTGACATTGCCCTGTAAGGTCTTTCCATGGTGTAGGTAGCAGAAGGAAATGGCCCCGGAAATCCAGGCTGAGATGGTCTGTTTGCTCACATCTTTCCGCAGGGCTCTACAGTGGAAGGAGACAAACGGTCAGATTTCCTAAAGGGTTTGATTTTATGAAGGTAAAACCTTAGTTGTCTGTGGACGTCTAGGGAATGAAGTATACTCTCACTATTCCCTGCAGATTAGGGAAGAAGGTAGGCAAGTGGATGACCTGGTTCAATGATAGGTCATTCACTACTTTGGGAGTGAGTAACAGGTTAGTTCCTGAGAGTCACCCTGTCCAAGTGGAAGACTAGAAAAGGTGGTGCTGCCATGAGGGCTTGCAATTCTGAGACCCTTCTGGCTGAAGTCAGGGCTACCAGTAAAACAGTTTTCCATGTACAAAATTTTATGGGAGCTTTGTCTGCTGGCTCAAAAGGAGCCAGTGTGAGTTTTTCTAATACATAGTTAAGGTCCCAGGGGGGAGGGGAGGGTTTCCTGGGTGGTCTCAAGTGCAGTACCCCTTTTAGGAACAGTTTAGCGGGGTGTTTGGATGCCAGGGAAGGCTCCAGAGGAAGGCAGGCAGAGATAGCAGACAAATATACTTTCACAGATGAGTATGACAGCTTTGTCTGCATAAGTTGACACAGGTAAAACAGGATTAGACGAATATCGCTTTCCAGCGGGTCCAACTGTCTTTTGCGACACCAAATGGAAAACCTTCTCCATTTAGAGAGATAGGATTTCCTTGTGTTAGGTTTCCTGGCCTCCTGCAGGACAGTGAGCATGTCCTCATTTTATAGGTGTCTGAATGGGATCAGAATCGTATGAACCACTGGGTCAGGTGCAAGGATTTCCACTGTGGGTGTATGTGAGTTCCCTTGTTCTGTGTGATCAGGTCCACTGAAGGGGGTAACTTGTGGTGACTGCCCCTGGACAGGTGAAGAAGTGAGAACCAGTGCCGTCTTGGCCAGTAGGGGGTCACCAACAAGATTTTGGGTGAGCCTTGCTGAATTCTCAGGAGTACCCTTTCGATCAGTGGGAAGGGGGGAAATGCATACAGGAAGTTTCCCTTCCAGCTCATGGAGAAGGCATCTGTTGATGCCTTGGTGTCTGGTGTCCTGGTGCAGTAGCCTGGAAGCTGACTGTTTATGGAGGAGGCAAACAGGTCTATCTCTGGAACACCCCACTTGTGGACCATTGTCAGGAAAACATCTTTGCAGCCATCCATTTGTGGTTGTCTGACGTGATTCTGCTTAGGTAATCTGCCTGGTTGTTGTGCAGGGATGGGATGTAGGCTGCCTGTGTGGTAGCCGGTTCCCACACCTGCAGAGCTAGTCTGCATAGAAGGTAGGATTTGGTCCCTACCCTGCTTGTTGAGATACCACAGGACTGTGGTGTTGCCTGTGAATATCTTTAGGGGCCCTGCTCTAGGTATGGCTGGAAGGCCTGTAGAGCCAGAAGAATGGCCCTCATTTCTCTCATGTTTATGTGGTCTTGTCTGAGTGTTTGTCCACAAGACTTGTACCTTCCTTGTCCCCAGAGTCACTCCCCAGCCCAGGTTCGAGGCATCTGTGCACATGGTTTGGGGGAGGGAGGGTGGTTGCAGAGCAAGACCTGGGTTTTGGACTACCTGGGCCACCCACCACCTCAGCTTCTGATGTAGGCAGGGGAGCAATGGGATCCTGAACTCCAGTGGGTGGGAGTGCTGGGTCCACACCGACCGGAAGTACCACTGAAGTTCCCTTATGGGCATCCTTGTTAGGGGCAATGTGGGGATGGTGGCTGCCATGTAGCCTAGAAGTCTGAGAAATTGCCTTGCAGTCAGTTCTGTTGATTGTATGGCAGAATTGAGATGGTTCTGACGGGATAACCACCTTTTCTGCTGGAAGAAATGCCTTCATGAGGTCTGTTCTGATTCTGCAACCCAGGAAGACAATATCCTGTGTAGGGTTGAGGTGGGACTTTGGGAAACTGATCAAGAATCTTAGAGACTGGAGGATAACCAGCAGGTCCTAGTAATTGGTTTAGAAGTGTTTTTCTGTCTTTTGACTGAACTAGGAAGTCATCTAAGTAAGGGAATATCGGAATTCCCTTTTCCCTACAATAGGCGATGACCGGAGTGAGGCATTATGTGAATATCCTGGGTGCAGTAGAAAGCCCAAAGGGCAAGGCACAGAACTGAAAGTGATATGGGCCCACCAGGAACCTAACGTATTTCCTGAAGGTGGGCTTTATAGGTATGTGAAGGTAAGCATCCTTTATGTCCAGGGTTACCATGAACCCTTGTGGAAGGATAAGTGGAAAGAGAGTGGGTAGGGAGAGCATCCTGAAAGTAGGGACTTTTAGGAAGGGGTTGAGGTGAGAGAGGTCTAGGATTGGCCTCCATGGACCTTCCTTTCTGGGTAGCAAAAAGATTCTGGAATAGAATCCTTTTCTTTTGCTTGTGTCGGAACTAGCTCTATGGTGCCCTGAAGGAGTAGGGTTTGCATCACCTAATGAATGAGGGGTAGTTGACTGGGTGGGGGCTGTGGGATGCCCATTAATGATGGGGGTGTGATCTAGGACATGAAGTAGCCATCATGTAGGATGAACAGGACCCATTTGTTTGTGGTAATGAGTGACCAAGCAGGGAGACAGTGAGAGAGATGGGTAGAAAGGGAGGTGGATCGGGAGGGGAGCTGAAATTTTGGCAGGCAGACAGACACTACCTGCCCTATCAGGAAAGGGAGGCCTTTGGCTGGAAGACTGAGATGGCCTAGACAGAGGAGGCTGTCTTCTAGCAGGTCTTCTAGACCGGAGAGCAGCAAGCCTGGAGGATTTCCTGATAAATTGGGTTCTGGATGGGTAGTTCCTCTGGAACTTGGGAACAGGCAAGACCAGGATATGTTTCAAGTCCTGTAATTCTTTACCTTTCTGTTGTAAAGATTTGAAAAGGTCAGTCACTTTTTCACCAAAAAGTGCAGAGTGGTCCAAAGGTGTGTCCAGGAGTTTGGCCCTGAAGTCCTCTGGGAGAGGCTGCAATCGTAGCCATGAGTATCTCCTTAATACTGAAGCTGATGCAGCTGACCTGGCTGAGGCTTCAGCTGCATCATAGCTACACCTCAGAGAGATGACAGCCATCACGGAAGACAGGAAGGCTTTGGCTGCACAGTCAGGGATGTCTTCTAACTCTTAAGAAGCTTTGTCCAGGAGAGGTAAAGAGGCTTTGTCCAGGAGAGCTATAAAGTACTTGTTCATGTGTGTATGGTAGTTTGTGGCTCTAAATGTGAGGGTGGCCAAAGTATAAATTTTCTTTCCCAACCTCTCCATGGTCTTGCTGTCTTTATCAGCTGGGAGGATAGTAGTGGTAGGCAGCAGTTTGGAGGCCCTGTCTGTAGAAATGGAAATAGTGGCTGGGTCAGCAGGGGGGCATTTAAGGAGAAATGTATCCATCTCAGGGACTTTATACAACCTGTCTGCTCTCTGGCAGATGGAGGTTGGGAGCCCGGGCTAGTGGAAGCTGAGGCAAAAGCATCAAGAAAAGCAGGTTGGATGGGAGGACTAGCAGAAGGACTGGGAATGTCCATTTGGATAAGGTTATAAAACCTTTTCTGAACATCAGACATATCTGAGGATAGCCACTTAAAGTGATCTTTCATTTTATTAATAGTTTCCCCAAATGTAAGATTCTCTACAGGGGAGTTAGGTTCAACAGAGCCCTCCTCAGGAGAACCATATCCCAAGGGGGATGAGATCTGGGAGGAGTAGGAAAGAGAATCCTCAGAGGAGTCAGACAATACCTTTTCCTCGAGCTGTTCTACCCTCCTTTCCTGGGTAGGGGGTCTGGGACTAAGGAGGGGAGGAGCAGTGGCAGAAGGTTCTACTGAAGGCCTAAGGGCCATAAAGGGATTGAATAAGCTCTGGCTGAAGGCCTGCCAATCTGGAATGCTTTCAGAGGTAGGGATAAGGTGTCTTGTCTTCTGTTTTTTCTTCAAAGGCCTAGCTGGAATCTGCCTTTGACTAGACCTAGGGTCACTGATCGGTACAGCTGAGGCAGCATCCAGTGAATTCCCCCCCTGCGTCTAGAGAAGGCGCCTGTAAATCCTCTGAGGATGTGTCGTCCACTCGAGATTTTGCAGCTTCCTCTGAGGTACCCGCTATATCTGTATCGGTGGATTCCGGATCCTCGGTCAAGCTAATGTCGGCCACAGACTGACGGCAGACAGAGGCGCAGCTGAAGTAGGAGGCCACGAGGACTTGGCCTTCTTCCTAAGCGGTTCGGATGGGGCATCGGGCGTGGCCTCCATTCCTAGCTCTGTTTCAAGCGTTGATTTTCTAAGTACAGGTTTAGGGTTTGTAAACGGTGGCATAAGGTCTTCGGAACAAATGAACAGAAAAAGTACAGTTGTATACACTTACCATAAATGTAGATGTTTGAGTGTATTCACTGTTGCAGTCATTACATTTGGGTAATCTGCTGGCAGGTTGCCCTCAGTCAGCCTGAATAGCAAAGTCTTGGGTCCTGCGTCAGTTGCTGTCTCTTCTTCCATGACGTCAGGTCGTCAGGGGTATAAAACATGCAGCCAACGACATTTTAATTAGTTTTTCTTGACCCAGATGTCAGGTGCCCCTCAAATGGGGAGCAAAAAAATATATATATATAGATATATATATATATATAAATGCATGTAATTTAGAACACAAAAAATATACCTCCAGCTAAAAGCAAATACACCAAAAAGGCTTTTGAGCATAATAAAAGAAAGAAGAGGTATAATAAGAGAGAAATAGGGGGCTGGCAGGTGGGTAATTAGGACTGCAACAGTGAATACACTCGAACATCTACATTTATGGTAAGTGTACACAACTGTACTTCATGTTTCACTGCTGCAGTCATTACAGTTGGGTAGAATCCCAAAGCTATGGTTGGGAGGATGGAATTATACAGCATTAGGAGCAGCTATAAGGCCCTGCAGGACAGCAGTGGCAAAGCCTGCTCTGGATTTAGAGAAGAGAGGTACATGGTAATGTTTGGTGAACGTATGAACTGAGCTCCAAGTAGCAGCTTCTAGAATGTCTCTGATAGGAACTCCTCTGAGAAAGGCTGCAGAAGTAGAAGCAGCCCTGGTGGAATGGGATCTGATCACCTTGGGGACAGGTTTACCATGGTGCATGTAGCAGAAACGAATACAATGGCTTATCCATTTTGAAAGTCTGTTTTGAAATGGCCTTTCCCTCTGCCCCTGAAGCAAATGCCACCAGTAATTGCTCAGATGTTCTTAGAGATTTTGTCCTGTTTAAGTAGAATCTTAGTTGTCTCTGTACATCCAATGAATGTAGAATCCGCTCCCCCTTGTTCTGTGGCTTTGGGAAAAAAGTTAGCAGATGAATGGTCTGATTAAGAGCCACACTGGACATCACTTTAGGCATGAAGGATGGACTGGTCCTGAGGGCCACCCTGTCTGGATAAAAGATAATAAAAGGCTCCGCTGACATGAGGGCCTGTAGTTCTGAAATCCTTCTAGCTGAAGTGACTGCTAAAAGAAAAGCTGTCTTCCAGGAGAGAAATTTTATGTCTGCAGTAGCAGCTGGTTCAAAAGGAGGTAGGATGAGTTTTTCCAGCACAAAATTGAGGTCCCATGCAGGAGTTGGTGCTCTCCTGGGAGGTCTCAAATTGTTGGCCCCTCTGAGGTACTGCTTTAGCAGGGGATGAGAAAAGAGAGGAGGGTCTGTGTTGTAATTAGCCGAAATGGCAGAGACATGGATTTTTATAGAAGAAAAAGATAGGCCCTTATGAAGCATCTCAGTTAAATATTGCAGAATCTGAGGAATATTGGGCATTGTTGTGTTTATTCCCTGTGCTTGGTTCCAGGCACAGAATCTTTTCCATTTAACAGCATAAGATTTTCTAGTACTAGGCCTTCTAGCCTCCAAAATGACATCCATCGCAGGTTTCCTTAGAGATGTGACAGGTGAAATTAGTTGATTAGCCATGCTGCAAGATTCAGAGTTTGGAGCCGAGTGTGCAGAATTTGATAGTTCTGCTGAGACAGTAGATAAGGTGTCTGAGGCAGGTACCATGGAGGAAGGTGTGACATATTGCGTAGGAGCGGGTACCAGTGTTGGCGAGGCCAGCCTGGAGCAATCAGAATCATTTTCGGTTTTTCCTGTCTGACTTTTAGTAAAACCTTGGAGAGCAGAGGCAGAGGAGGAAAGGCATAGACTGATAGGTTTTTCCAGCTGAAGGATAGAGCATCCACTTTCCAAGCTTTTTTGTGATGAATTCTTGTGCAGAATTTTTCCAACTGAGTTTTGGGGAAAGGCAAAAAGATCTATGTCTGGGCTCCCCCATTTTCATGTCAACATGCTGAAGATTTGTGGATCCAGTTTCCATTGGTGTGGGTCCATAAGATTTCTGCTTAGTTCGTCTGCCAGACTATTTTGCTTTCCTAGCAGGAATTGAGCTTGTAGATGTATTTGGTAAGTCAAGGTTGTGTTTCACAAGGCCATGGCTAGTCTTCAAAGGGGGTAGGAGTGGGTACCCCCCTGCTTGTTTATGTATCACATAACTGTGGTGTTGTCCGTCTTTATCAGCAGTTGTCCTGGATGAAGAAAGTCCTTGAAGGATGTCAGAGCATTCTGTACAGCTAGCATTCCTTTCTGGTTGATATGTAGGTGCATTTGATTTGGGCTCCATTCACCCCGAATGCATCTTCCTGCCAGATGGGCCCCCCAAGCATAATCTGATGCGTCTATAGTCAGGGTATGGGTGGCAGGGGGTGGAATGAATGACAGTCCCTTGTTGTGGTGACAGGCCTCTGCCCACCATAGGAACTCCTGTTGCAGGCAAGGAATGATAGGAATCATTGTTTCCGGGCTGTGACAATGTTGACTCCATAAGTTTTTTAGTTACCACTGAAGTTTCCTCATATGCAGTCTTGCATATGGAATTAGTAGAATACAGGAAGCCATGAACCCCAAGGCCTGCAGAATTTGTCTTGCAGATAGCTGGGTTTATGTGGCCACTTGTTTGAAGTATGTCATCAACTGAATTTTTTTGTCTGGCATGAGGTAAGCCATCTGGGCAGTTGCATTCAAGCTTGCACCCAGGAATGTAATTATTTGAGAGAATACCAGTTGTGATTTATTTTCATTTATGGTGTACCCTAGGCATGTTAGACGCCTTTTTAAAATGCCAGATGCTGTAGAAGAGTGTCCTTGTTTTCTGCCTGAATTAGACAATTGTCTAGACGAGGATAAATTTGAATGTTTCTTTGTCTGCAAAATGCAATTACTGGTGCCAGGCACTTTGTGAAGACCCTGGGTTCAGTAGATAAGCCAAAGGGCAGTGCAGAGAACTGGTAATGCAAATAGCCTGCTTTGAAGTGGAGGTATCTTCTGCAAGATTCCCTTATTGGGATATGCAGGTAAGCCTCTTTTAAGTCTAGAGTTACCAACCAGGCATCCTTGCCCAGCATAGGCAGTAACGGTTGTAGAGTCAGCATCTTGAATTTTGGAATGTCCAGGAAAGTATTTAGAATGGATAAGTCCAGAATTGGACGCCATGATTTGTCTTTTCTGGGTACTAGGAAAAGTCTTGAATAAAAACCTTGCCCTTTTTCCTTTTCTGGTACTGGTTGAATAGGCCCCATATCCATGAGGGACACAACTTGTTTCTGGGCCTCTGTCCACTGATTTGGAGACAGATCTGGCTATCCGTTTGGAATTGGCAACGTGTGGAAATGAAATCGGTATCCCTGGGATACTATATTTAAAACCCACTTCTCCTGGGTAATTAGATGCCAATTTTGTGCATTAAGTGCTAGTTTTCCCCCCAAAGGGGCTGCCAAAAGATAAGTGCTTGGAAATGGCAGAGGAAATTCATTGAGAATGTTTACCGTAGGTGTGTGCTTTGCTACTTCCAGATTTGGAGGTGGAGGTACCCCACTGTTTTGTTCTGTAAGTTCCTTGTGATTGAAACCTGGAGCCTTTGGAATGTCTTGGTTTGACCTGAACAGCTCTGTTGGATACTGGAAAGGACCAATACTTAGTAGGCCAGTGCCTACTGAACCTGGGTGGCTGCACTTGTAGGAAATCTTTTACAGTTTGCATAGATTTAGCTTTGTCTTCCATCTTTTTCAAAACTTCTTCTGCCTTATTACCAAACAGACTGTCCTGTTGTAAAGAAGCATCCAACAATTTTGCTTTAATATGATCAGGCAGATTTTGATCCTTGAGCCAAGCATGCCTTATCACACATCCAGTTATGGTGTATGCTTTCCAACTTGTTCAGCTGAATGCAATAAATCCTGTAGCTCTATTTTCCACACAGTCAGAAATCAACATAATTTTCTGTTTCAGTATGCCCATGACATGCTGTTGATATTTAAGCATATGAAATTGACAGTTTAAAGCCCTGATTGCCAGAGTTGCAGACGTGTAAACCTTCTTACCATATCTATCCAGTGCCCTGGAGTCTCTATCAGAAGAGGTAGGACTTTTAGCAGTAGAAGCCTTAACACCCTTGGGACCCTGATAAAATGTTTCAGGGTCAGCAGTAGGGTTTTTAAAAAGAAACTTGTGGGAGTCAGGAACCCTGTAATATCTGTCTGGCTTACTAGGAGCCGGAGGCAGGGAATCAGGAGCCATGCTGGATTCTGAGAAAACATCATCAATAATGTCTAAAACAGGAGGTATAGCCAAAGGCCTATGCTGTGGAAGTCGAAGGAAATCCCTAAGCCTCTTTTTGGATTCTGAAAAATCCTGACACTCCCAATGAAAATGTTCCCTTAAGGTATGCAAAGTTTCTCCAAAAGAAAAATCCTCAGGAGGAGAAGCAGAAGGGATGGATTCTTCTGCATCAGAGTCCTCATAAGGTGGAACAGAAAATTCCTGATCAGAAGAAATGGAAACCTGATCTGAAGATTCATAATCAGCGCCTTGCCTAAGGCTCTTAGCAGAAGGGGGTTGGGAACCCCTGATCAAGGTAATTAAATTCTCAGCCATTTTGATCACTTGTTTTTTAGGCATAGGGGCCTGAACACGTGGCCCATGCATTGGTTTTTTAGACATAGAAGTTGGTTTTGGCCTTGTTTTTGATGATGGCATTGGTTTAATATACAAATCTTTAGGCCTGTAAACACCCGCAGAAGCCGGTGCCTGCTCAGCAGCTCCAGACACATCTAAGGGAGAGTCATCCGCGGGTTCAATACTTGAAGTGTCTCATGGCATACCGGACTCCGAATGGGGCTTAGAAGAGGCCTGCAAATCAAAAGTAGCGGGTATTAGGGGCTGCGAAAGCGCCTCATTGAGTCATGGCGACTGGCTTAGGAGAAGCTTCGTCGTCGGTTTTGGACCGCGACGGTCTGTCTCTGTCTTTTTCTTTGCATGTTTTGTGAATTCCGGTAGTCGGATTGCTAACCGACGACATTTCTGGATAGTTAAATCTTGAGCCAAAATATTTAGAAGCAAAAATATACCGACGCTTAATAGTGCGTTGGTTAAATTTAGCACAAAACCGACAGCAAGGCACGTTGTGGTCAGGGCCTAGGCAAGGAATACAGTACAAATGAAAATCCTTATGATGTATTTGCTTCCCACAACTAATACAATTATTAACTTTTAATGACATAGGTAAGGAGCAAGAAAAAGTTTCCCCAACGGGATACTTAGCTTTAGGTTGAAGACTTCGGTTATGAAACTCGAAAACGAAAATTTCAGGAGTCGGCCGACCAGCACTTGCGAACTACTTCTGCTTCGGGCACCGCTTGGCAAGAAAGACTGATTAAAATGGCCTTGGCTGCATGTTTTATACCCTTCACAACCTGACGTCATGGAAGAGAAGACAGCAACCGACGCAGGACCCATGACTTTGGAATTCAGGCCGACTGAGGGCAACCTGCCAGCTGATTACCCAAATGTAATGACTGCAACAGTGAAACAAGAAGAACATAGTACAGTTGTGTACACTTACCATAAATGTAGATGTTCGAGTGTATTCACTGTTGCAGTCATTACATTTGGGTAATCTGCTGGCAGGTTGCCCTCGGTCGGCGTGAATAACAAAGTCTTGGGTCCTGCGTTGGTTGCTGTCTCCTCTTCCATGACATCAGGTCATCAGGGGTATAAAAAGTACAGTTTTGTACCTACCAAAAATGTAGATGTTCAAGTGTAAACACTGCTGCAGTCATTACACTTGGGTTATCCTGCCGTCAGGCGGTCTCGCAGTCGGCCAGAGTTCCAAAGTCTTGGTCCGGCGTCGGTTGCTGTCACCTCCTCCCTGACGTCAGTGCGACAGGGGTGTATAAGATGCAGCCAACGCCATTTTCTTCAGTTTTTCTTGCCCCAGATGTCAGGTGCCCCCAAATAGGTAGGCAATTCAAATTGCTAGTAAAAAACATAGAAGAAAAGCAAACAACCATTTTTAGATACCAGCAAATACTCCCCATAGGTAATAAAGGGTAGATGCCCTAGGTAAGTACCAGAAAGTAAGAGAGGAAGGAGGGAGGGTAACCTGGACTGCAGCAGTGTTTACACTCTCGAACATCTACATTTATGGTAGGTACAAAACTGTACTATGTTCATCGTGTTACACGGCTGCAGTCATTACACTTGGGTGGAATCCCAAAGCTGAGGTAGGGAGGCTGGATCTATAAGGCATTAGGGGTGGCTATAAGGCCCTGCAGTACAGCAGTGGCAAAGCCAGCTCTGGATTTGGAGTATAAAGGCAAATGGTAATGCTTGGTGAAGGTATGCACAGAACTCCATCTTGCTGCTTTCAAAATATCCATGGTAGGTACTCCTCTGAGGTAGGCAGTTGAAGTGGCTGTTGCCCTGGTGGAGTGAGATCAAATGCTGCTAGGTACAGGTTTCCCATGGTGGGTATAGCAGAAACGTATATAGTGTCCTATCCATTTCTAAATAGTCTGCTTTGAAATGGCTTTTCCCTGTGCTTCTGCAGCGTATGCTACCAATAACTGCTCAGATTTTCTGAAAGCTTTGGTTTTGTCCAAGTAGAAGCATAACTGTCTGTGAATGTCCAAAGAATGTAGCAGTCTCTCCCCTTTGTTCTGTGGTTTTGGATAAAAAGTTGGCAAGTGAATAGTTTGGTTTAGAGCCACACTTGATACCACCTTTGGCATAAACGTAGGGTTAGTTCTTAAAGACACTCTGTCCTGGTGGAAGATGAGGAAAGGTTCCACTGCCACTAGTGCCTGTAATTCTGAAACTCTTCGTGCTGATGTTATTGCCAGTAGCAGAGCAGTTTTCCAAGAGATGTATTTTAATTCTGCTGTGTTAGCTGGCTCAAAAGGAGGTAAACTTAATTTTTCCAAAACAAAGTTGAGGTCCCAAGTTGGTGTTGGTGCTCTATGCGGCGGTCTTATGTTTTTAGCCCCTCTGAGGTACTGTTTGAGCAAAGGATTAGAAAAAAATGGTGGATCCATGTTGTAATGAGCAGAGATAGCTGAGGCATGGATCTTGATGGATGAAAAAGAGAGGCCCTTGTCCAGCATCTCAGTTAAGTATTGAAGTATCTGAGGAATGTTTGGGACAAGAGGGCTTGGTTCCAAGCACAGAATCTCTTCCATTTATCCGAGTATGCTTTACTGGTGCTAGGCCTTCTGGCCTCCAGAATGACATCCACAATAGCTTTGGAGAGAGGCATTGCTTGCTTGACTAAGGAATTTTCCATCAGCTAGATTTAAGGTCTTTAGCTGGCTGTGAAGTATCTGATTGTTGTGCTGTGTCAGCAATTGTGGGATTTGAGGCAAAATCCAGGGTCGTTCTTGTGCTAAGTTCTTTAAGATTGGGTACCAGTGCTGGTGTGGCCAGTCTGGTGCAATCAGGATCATTTTTGGCTCTTCCTGCCTGGCTTTTATGAGTACCTTTGGAAAGACAGGTAAAGGAGGGAAAGCGTATACTTGTAGTTTTTTACAGCTGAATGAGAGGGCATCCACTTTCCATGCTTGTGGATGGTAGCTCCTTGTGCAGAATTTCTGTAATTGGCAGTTCTTTGGGGAAGCAAACAGATCTATGTCCGGGCTCCACCATTTTTGTGTTATCATTCTGAATATTTGTGGGTTCAATTCCCATTTGTGTGGGTCCATAATGTTTCTGCTTAGATAGTCTGCCAGTGTGTTTTTCTCTCCTGGCAGGAATTGTGCTTGCAGATGAACTTGGTAGTTTAGAGCTGTGTTCCACAAGGTCATGGCTTGTCTGCAGAGGGGGTAGGAGTGTGTGCCCCCTTGCTTGTTTATGTACCACATAACTGTGGTGTTGTCTCTGTCTTTAGTAGTAATTGTCCTGGATGCAGTAGGTCCTTGAAAGCTATAATAGCATTTTGTACAGCTAGCATCTCTTTTTGATTGATGAGGAGATGTCTTTGCTCTGTGGGCCACTCGCCCTGGATACATTTTCAGGAAATGTGTGCTCCCCAGGCGTAATCCGATGCATCTGTTGTCAGTGTCTGCCTGGCTGTGGGTTGAATGAAAGGCTGTCCCTTGTTGAAGTGACAAGCTTGTGCCCACCATCGAAACTCTTGTTGTAGGCAAAGAATTAGTGGTATAACTGTTTCCAAACTTTGACAGTGTTGAGACCAAATGCTCTTTAGGTACCATTGTAGTTTCCTCATATGCAGTCTGGCATATGGAATTAGTAGTATGCAAGATGCCATGTAGCCCAAGGCCTGCAGAATTTTTCTTGCAGGGAGTTGGGTCTTTGTTGCCATTAACTGAAAATATTGAGTCAGTTGTCCTTGCTTGTCTGGCGTGAGATAAGTCATCTGGGCCGTTGTGTTCAAGCTGGCACCCAGGAATATTATCTGTTGTGAGGGCACTAGTTTTGATTTCTTTTTGTTTACTGTGTACCCCAGGCAACTTAATAACTTTTTTACGTACGCCAGATGCTTTAGTAGAATGCTCTTGCTCTCTGCTTGAATCAGGCAGTCGTCCAGGTACGGATAAATTTGAATTCCTTTTTGCCTGCAAAATGCAATTACTGGTGCCAGGCACTTTGTGAAGACCCTGGGCGCAGTAGATAAGCTAAAGGGCAGTGCAGAGAATTGATAATGCATTGAACCAGCTAGAAATCTGAGGTATCTTCTGCAGTTTTGTCTGATAGGGACATGCAGGTATGCCTCTTTGAGGTCCAAAGTCACAAGCCAAGCTTTCTTGCCCAGCATGGGAAGAAGCTGCTGTAGTGTCAACATCTTGAATTTCGGAACATCCAGGTAAGTGTTTAGTGAAGAAAGTCCAGAATGGGTCTCCAGGCTTTGTCCTTTCTGGGAACCAGAAAGAGTCTTGAGTAAAATCCTTCTCCTTGTTCCTGTGGTGGTACCTTTTGAATAGCTCTCATGTCCACGAGTGCTGTAATTTGTTTTTGAGCCTCTGCCCATTGATTTGGTGGCAGATTTGGCATTCCTTTTAGCCTTGGCAGGGTGTGAAAATGGAACCTGTAACCTTGAGATACAATGTTGAGAACCCATTTGTCTTTGGTGATGCAATGCCAGTTGTGATAGAAAAGTGCCAGTTTTCCACCTAAGGGGGCTGCCAAGAGAGAGCTGTTTGGCAGCTGCAGTGGAAATTCATTGAGGCTGTTTTTTGTAAAGCAGAGGCCTGTCTTCCCCTTCTTTCTGGCCTGGTGTACCCCATTGTCGAGGCCTGTAAGGGCCTTGTGTCTGACCACTACCTCTTGAACGTCTGTATCTGCCCATTTGAGGTCTATCTGTGACTGGAAAGGACCAATTCTTTGTTGGCCAATTTCTGCTAAAACATGGAGGCTGAACCTGTAAGAAATCTTTCACCATTTGCATAGATTTTGCCTTATCCTCCATCTTCTTTAATACCTCCTCTGCCTTAACTCCAAACAGCACATCCCGCTGCCAAGGTGCATCCAGTAATTTGACCTTAACATGATCTGGTAACATATGTTCTTTTAACCAAGCATGCCTTCTAATGACAGAGCCTGTAACTGCTGCTCTACAGGAGGACTCTAAGGAATCAAACCCACATTGCAAAGTATATTTTCCCACTTGTTCAGCTGCATGCAATAAATCCTGCATTTCTTTTAGGTTAGGAGGATCTGTATCTGGAAGCATCTTTTGTTTCAAGTGAGACATCAAAAATTGCTGATATTTTAGCATGTGAAACTGGCAATTCAAGGCTCTCATTGCTAAAGTTGCAGACATATATACCTTCTTTCCCCATCTGTCTAATGCTCTGGAGTCTCTCTCAGAGGGGACTGGGTTTTCCGCTGATGAGGCCTTAACCCCTTTGGGTCCCTGAGAAATAGTTTCAGGGTCAGCAACAGGGCTTTTGTACAGAAATTTGTGAGAGTCAGGGACTCTGTAATATCTATCAGGTTTAACTGGGGCTGGGGTAAGGAGTCAGGGTTTAAACTGGATTCAGTGTACACATCATCCACAATATCTAAAACTGTCGGGATAGCAAGGGGTCTGTGTTGAGGCAATAAAAGGAAGTCTCTGAGCCTTTTCTTGGATTCTGAGTAATCCTGGTCTTCCCAATGGAAATGTTTCCTCATGGTATGTAAGGTCTCCCCAAAGGAGTAATCCTCAGGCAGAGAGGCTGATAGAATTGATTCCTCAGCATCAGAATCCTCGTAAAGAATATCCTAGGTCCGAGGAAGAGTCTGAGGAAATGGACACCTGGTCAGAAGATTCATAGTCTGCATCTTGTCTGGGCCTTTTATCAGGAGGGGGATGGGACTCCCTGATCAGGGTGATTAGGTCCTCGGCCATTTTAGCATTTGTTTCTTAGGCATGGAAGCCTGTCCTGGAGAGAGCTGCTGCTTCTTTGCTTTTAAGGGGGGCTTAGACTTAGCAGAGGGTTTAATGATTAACTGGGTAGGTCTGAAAACACCCTCTGTAGCTGTGGATTGCTCAGCTACTTTGGTTCCCTCTGTAGGGTTAGAATCGGAAAGCTGAAGACCTAGTGCGTCCGAAGGCCCAGCCAACTCCATGTGGGAGTCGGCGGCGGTCTGTGGTTCTGTGGAAGCGGTCATCAGGAGCTGCGTAGGCGCCTTGCTGAAAACCGGAGAACCGGCGAATGGCCTAGAAGAGGCCTCGTCGTCAGTTTTGGGCCTTGGATGCCTGTCCTTGTGCTTTTTATGCATTGTGGTCGTCGGGATTTCCGACGGCATGGTGTAATGGAATTTTCTGCCAAAATAATATCGGGCAAAATCAAACCGACGTTTAATAGTGCGCTTGTTAAACCTAGCACAAAACCGACAACCAGTGACGTTGTGGTCACGTCCTAGGCATGGAATACAATAGGAGTGGAAATCCTTATGAGGTATTTGCTTCCCACAAGAAATACAGTTATTAACTTTTACTGACATCGGTCTGAGGCAAGAAAAAGTTTCCCCAATGGGGTACTTAGCTTTTTTAGAAGACTTTGGTTCTGGATTCGGAATGAAAATCTCAGGAGTCGGCCGACCGGCACTTGCGAACTGCTTCTGCTTCGGGCACTGCGCGGCAAGAAAGACTGAAGAAAATGGCGTCGGCTGCATCTTATATACCCCTGTCGCACTGACGTCAGGGAAGAGGTGACAGCAACCAACGCCGGACCAAGACTTTGGAACTCTGGTCGACTGCGGGACCGCCTGACGGCAGGATAACCCAAGTGTAATGATTGCAGCAGTGTAACACGACGAACATCATGTAGATGACTCCATTTTATTCCGTTTTTCTTGCCCCAAATGTCAGGTACCCCCCAAATGGGGAGCAAAAAAAAAACATATATATATATATATATATATATATATATATATATATATATATATATATATATACAGACACACATACATATATATATATATATATATAAATGCATTTTTAGCAACATAAACTTTACCTTCATCTAAAAGCAAATACACTACAAAGGCTTTAGTGTATAGTGAAGGAAAGAAAAGGTACAGAAAGGGGGATGGCAGGTGGGTAACCTAGACTGCAACAGTGAATACACTTGAACATCTACATTTATGGTAAGTGTACACAACTGTACTATGTTCTTTGTGTTTCACTGTTGCAGTCATTACATTTGGGTAGAATCCCAAAGCTATGGATGGGAGGATGGAACTAAACAGCATTAGGAGTGGCTATAAGGCCCTGCAGAATTGCAGTGGCAAAGCCTGCCCTGGATTTGGAAAAGAGAGGCAAATGATAATGCTTTGTGAAAGTATGAACAGAGCTCCAAGTAGCAGCTTCTAGAATGTCCTTGGTTGGAACCCCTCTGAGAAAAGCTGCTGAAGTAGAAGCAGCCCTGGTGGAAAGTGATTTGATCCCCTTGTGTACATGTTTACCATGGTGAAAGTAGCAGAAATGAATGCAGTGGCTTATCCACTTTGAAATAGCCTTTCCCTCTGATCCTGCAGCAAATGCCACCAGTAGCTGCTCAGACTTTCTTAGATATTTGGTCCTGCTTAAGTAGAATCTTAGTTGTCTGTGCACATCCAAGGAATGCAGAATCCGCTCCCCCTTGTTCTGCGGATTTGGGTAAAAAGTTGGCAGGTGAATAGTTTGGTTAAGAGCCACACTGGATACCACCTTAGGCACAAAGGAAGGACTGGTCCTGAGAGACACCCTGTCTGGGTAAAATATAATAAAAGGCTCCACAGCCATGAGGGCCTGTAGCTCTGAAACCCTTCTCGCTGAAGTGATTGCCAAAATTAAAGCTGTTTTCCAGGATAAAAACTTTATATCTTCAGTAGCAGCTGGTTCAAATGGAGGCAGGGTGAGCTTTTCCAACACAAAATTAAGGTCCCATGCAGGAAGTGGTGATCTTTTGGGAGGCCTTAAATTTTTGGCCCCTCTAAGTCTAAGATATTGTTTTAGCAAAGGATGAGAAAAGATTGGTGGCTCTGTGTTGTAATGAGCCGTGATGGCAGAGGCATGGATTTTTATTGATGAAAAAGATACTCCCTTGTCAAGCATCTCAGTCAAGTATTGTTAAATCTGAGGGATATTTGGTTTTGCTGTGTCAGTTCCTTGTGCTTGGTTCCAAGCACAGAATCTCTTCAATTTATCAGCATAAGATTTTCTAGTACTAGGCCTTCTGGCTTCCAAAATGACATCCATCAAAGATTTACTGAGAGGTGTTGTTTGAATAACTACATGATCGGCCATGCTGCCAGGTTCAGAGTTTGGAGCTGATTGTGCAGGATTTGATTGTTCTGCTGAGAGAGTAGATGAGGTATTTGAGGCAAGTACCAAGGATTGATTTGAGACATATTCTTTAGGATTGGGTACCAGTGTTAGCGAGGCCAGTCCGGGGCAATGAGAATCATTTTTGGTTTTTCTTGTCTGACCTTTAGTAGGACCTTGGGAAGAAGGGGCAGAGGAGCAAACGCGTAGATTGATAGGTTTTTCCAACTGAAGGATAGGGCATCCACTTTCCATGCTTGTCTGTGATAAGTCCTTGTGCAGAATTTGGCCAGTTGATAATTCTAGGGAGAGGCAAATAGATCTATGTCCGAGCTCCCCCATTTCTTTGTTATCATGCTGAAGACTTGTGGAGATCCAGTTTCCACTTGTGAGGGTCCATACGGTTTCTGCTTAGGTAGTCTGCCAGAGTATTTTGTTTTCCTGGCAGGAATTGAGCTTGAAGATGTACTTGGTATGTCAAGGCTGTGTCCCACAATGCTATGGCTAGTCTGCAAAGGGGGTAGGAGTGTGTGCCCCTCTGCTTGTTTATGTATCACATAACCGTGGTGTTGTCCGTCTTTATCAGTAGTTGTCCTGGATAAAGCAAGTCCTTGAAGGCTGTCAGGGCATTCTGAACAGCTAACATCTCTTTCTGGTTGATATGCAGATGCATTTGTTTTGGGCTCCATCTGCCCTGAATGCATCTCCCTGCCAGGTGGGCCCCCCAAGCATAGTCTGATGCATCTGTAGTTAGGGTTTAGTTGGCAGGGGGTAGAGAGAAAGACCATCCCATGTTCTGGTGATATGTCTCTGCCCACCAAAGAAACTCCTTTTGTAGGCAGGGAATGAGAGGAATCATTGTTTCCAGACTGTGACAATGCTGACTCCATAAACTTTTTAGGTACCACTGTAGTTTCCTCATATGCAGTCTTGCATATGGAATCAGAAGAATGCAGGATGCCATGAACCCCAAAGCCTGCAGAATGTGTCTTGCAGATGACTGAGTTTTTGTTGCCATCTGCCATGGAGCAAGAAAAGGTTTCCCCAATGGCGTACTTAGCTTTAATTGAAGACTTCGGTTCTGAAACTCGAATTCGAAAATTTCAGGAGTCGGCTGACTGGCACTTGCAAACTGCTTTTGCTTCGGGCACCGCACGGCAAGAAAGACTAAAGAAAATGGCGTTGGCTGCCTGTTTTATACCCCTGACGACCTGACTTCATGGAAGAGGAGACGGCAACTGACGCAGGACCCAAGACTTTGATATTCAGGCCAACTGAGGGCAACCTGCCAGCAAATTACCCAAATGTAATGACTGCAACAGTGAAACACAAAGAACATCAGACAAACTCTGAGGTAGCTTCAAGGCCATAAAGGCATTGAACAAACCCTGGATAAAATCCTGCCATTCTTTATGAGGATCTTTAGCAATGGGAGGTATTTGTTTAGCTTTCTGCTTCTTTTTTAAAGGAAGATCAGCTTTAACAAACCTAGGAGTCTCAGAGCCATGCTTAGACTGTATAAGGGTAAAAGGAACCTCTTCCCTTACAAGAATTTGAGGAATCACCCTACTGATCAGCTGCATTTCTCCCTCAACATCTGTAGCAGATGTTTTCAGAGCATTAGAGGATGTGCAAGAAGCCGGTTCCATGCCAGCCTTTGACAAGGTCATGGCATTGAAAACTGGTGCCGGCACTGCATGTTCTTTCTTCAACATCAAGACAGACATCCAGTGGAGGCTGGACAGCAGCAGATTCAGGCCATGACTTTTTAATCATGTTCTTGACAGATGGCTGTACCTTGGGGCAGGTGCATTTGGCCATGGTACCCTGGGTCAAAAACTTAAGAATTGGCTCTCAAGCTAGAATAACAATGAAGTCAACCGGCTGCAAAGAGGTTTTGGAACAAAAGCCTGACAAATGGTGCACTGGGTACGGTTCTGCATAGCAGCTAAACAGAACTGGCACTTATGGTACTTATCTGTAAATGGCTCAGTAGAAACCAGCTCAGTGAAAGGCATTCAGACAAATGTTCAACCATGGCATTCGGACTGGCAGCAAAGTTGTTCAGAATATTGAGCATGCATACGTCATTTTCATGCCCTACATCTGTGTGGGGAGCATACATCTGATGTATAATGCTGGGAGGATGTAAAGGCTTTGGTATATTGACCTGACATTGGGTATCCTTGCCAGGAGATCCCACATTTAATGAATACTAGAACACTGATAAGGAAGGACATCAGGAATTGCAGGGAGATGTTAGGACAGATTGCTCTATGTCTCAGTTAAACACTTCCCACTTCATGCCAAAATGACTGAATAAAGTAAAGCTTGTCATGAGTTACCCATATATAAACAGAATAAGAGTCTTACTGTGTTGCAGGGCTTGAAAGGAATGAAAAATCAGAGTCAGTTACAGCAGATGCCACAAAACATTTCACTTCTGGCACCACTGTTTTAGCTTAAGTTGTAGCCCCAAGTATTTCAAACAGCAGTGATTTACATCAAACTGTAAACAAGTCTCATGAAAAGGCACAGCTCCCTCCCAAATTAATTCCCTGCACAATTTCATTCTCTTCTCAATTCACAGATTCATAGACATTCCAAGGCTGCTAAGTCTAATGACCACTCTCACCTTGATAGCACCCCTCCCCCCGAACGCATCTTCTTTCTTGAGAGGATCAATTAGCAAATCTTGTTGTAAACTTGTGGATACCCATCCAGTCAGCTAGATTCTGTTTAAAGGAAGACAGTTTATTTCAGAGGTTTGGGAGGCGCTGGGTTATAAAATTGTCCCCTCCATTGTGTTGGTGAAGACATAGGTCCTTGGTTTTAGTACTGATGGATGTATTGGATTTGCAGAACTGAGGTCTGCTTCTGACCTCACAACTCAATCATTTATTCAAATGTAAAAAAACATGTTGAATAAGGGCAGAAAAGGTCTTTCAATGTACTGTTTTATGAAGCATGATCTGATTCTAATAAGTCTATTCCTTACCAAATTAATCTGAAGAACTCTGTGACCAAAGCTATGGGCCACAGAAAGGTACAAATGGTGTCCCATTCTCAGTTCTTTTTCAAGAATCTAACAGCATGTTTTCTGAAAAACTCCGGAAGGCCTCAATGGCACAGTTAATCCACTGTGCCACAATAACGGGACGTAAAGCACCACCAAGGTCTGGAACTGAATCTCACCTTCAACTTGCTTTTAACTTTTATTCTGAACTAACTTGGGGGCCAGCAGTGCTCGAAAGAACCCGGCTGTGTTTTTTTTTTCTCCCATGATTTGACTAGACAAAAAAAAATACAACACACAGAAAAAATGGCTACAGAATTTACCAGACAATGCCAATTTTTTTCAGTGGTCACTTCACTATCTGATGGCATAAGGAAGCAGTTTGAATCCACTTGAGATGAATCTGCTTGGCAGCTGTCAACCATTTTTGGAGTACAGAAGACAAAAGACTGTTTCATCTTCGTAAGCTCAATCATTTACTTCAGTAAAACCTAAGGTGGTGGTGCAAGTCGGGTGTGAACAGCCCATTCTGCCTTTAAGAAGCACAGAGGAGTGAATGGACTGGTCCAGAAAAAAATCCTAACACTACTTTTGGAAATGAACATGGATTTTTCTGGAAGAACACAAGCATTTCTCAAAGTCTAAAGTATGGATCTCTACAGATATGAGTCAGAAACTCACAGGCTTTATGAACAGAGGTTATCAGTTGTTAGAAAAATGTTTTCTAGAGACAGACTTCAAGGATGAATGGTTTGAAAGTGGACAGGTGAGCTTGTCAGTCATGTGATTCAGGTCACAGGCAGGTGAAGAGTTCTCCAAAGCCAAGCAGAGATGCAGAAACTCCGTAAGGAACTGCTTGCCTAGCAAGTACTGCACAGTATTATCCTTCATGAAGTCATGATGGGAAGAAACACTATGCTTTTATGTACACCTGACCCTGGAATAATGAAGCTCCATGTCGCAGAAATGTCACAGCTAATTCGGGACTACCTATAAAGTCAACAGCTACGGCAGCATGGGATACCACAATCTCTAACTGGAGAACTTCGTCCACTTGGCAAAGGACTTCTGATGGGTGGATGTCTTCCTAGTAGCTTCATCCACCTCTCAGACACCTGCCAAAGTATGAGAACTAGGGACAAAATTCAGCAGCCACATTCTAAGGTGGAGTCATGTGTAATCCTGGTGGTGGTGGTGGTGGTGGTGGTGGTGGTGGTGGACTTTCCACAGCTCTTATTGGGACAGGTTCTTACACTGCCAGGAACCAGAAAGTGAGAGACCATAACCCCCTTGGCCACCGAGCAATGACCAAGATAAGTTCTAGCCTTTCTTCCCTGCATGTTACAATAGGGTAGCAAAGATCACAGACACCAGAGTGTCAAACCTTTGGAAAACATGAACCACACATGGATCCAAATTCTTCAACTACAAAAGAGACTGGAAAAGTGTCTTAAGATATCTGCAGGCAGGAATGACCAACAATGAAGAGCATGCTGTTCTGCTGTGATGAAGACAGTCACCCAATATGGGATCAGTGAAAACTTTTTGTAGTTTAAGATCACCCCAAGGGTTGCAGTCAAAGGAGTGCCCACTCAAGGAATGTGATCCATGAGTCCTTTAATGAGGTCACAAGGAGTCAGTCCACCTAGTTCTTCCACCTGCAAAGCCTCTGCTAAATGGCTAACAGCACAGAAAATACTTTGGGAGTAAAGGACATGGCAACCTTCATAATTAGTAAAATCACACAGATTTCCTGAGTTAGCACACACGAGCCCTGGATTTTCATCATTTGGAGCATGATGTAACACACATGCTTGCTGACGTCACTGATATTTAGGATAGTATGGAAGAAACAGCATGGTCCCTTTGAAGGGCATTAAGGTCTGTCCCAAGAGCTGTGCTAATATGAAATGGCCTCCAATAAAGACATGCAAAGGCAAGCATATTACCTGCTGTGCCATGATTCTACTTAGCCAAGCAATTCCATTTCTGAGAAAGAATCTAAATAGCCAGATCTTGGTCATTTATGATCATATCAAGAAGCTACCTGCAATTTCAGATTATCGAGCCCTAGAGACAACACTAGTAGTCAGCCAGGATTGTACCTACTGGGCTAATTTGTCCTGTTACTTGACTTCATTGACACAAAAGGTAGGAAAATGAGCATATGACACATAAGGGCCCTCACTGGTCTCTACGATTGCTGCTACATGTGTAGTTGGCAAGGCATAAAAGTAGGAGGAGGACTACCCCTTTCACAAAAAAGGGACTTCAGGATGAACTAACCAAGCCCCTACTTAATGAAGGAGAGTGTCAGACATGACATCTTGTACAGTCACATGCCTAAGCCAGCCTCACTGCTCAGAGCACCAAAACAGTCAAAATGTGGTAAGACCCCAATGAAAGCTGTAGACATTTTTTTCCTATGTACTTCATTCCACCACTCACAGCCTGCCATCCGCCACCTCCATCCAGTCTGTCACCAATTTATTTTCCCTGTTATACCAATCTCTCCACTTCACAGAACATTACATTTTAATGCATATATCCTACAGAAAGCATTCTTCCAATGAGGACAAGCAGAAAAGCAGTATCCATCATACAGGAAGCCATAAGGGAAGTATGTCTCCTACATTCTAACAGTTCACCTTATCAGCCCACCTATGAGAGGGGCCTCTAAAATGGGTGACAGTAGGGAGCACCCTCTTGATGACATTTGTCTCACCACAATTCTTTTAGTTTCCAGATCCATGCACAAGGGGACACGTACACCTATTGCAGGCATGCTTCACAGTGTCATGGTGTCACAGATCTGGTTACATAAAGTGTTTCAACCTTATACCACAGAACTTGAGTGGCTACACCTGCTAAACAAAGATACAAGAAATTATAAACTTGCCATAACTGAAAGACTATCCAGCTGAAAAGTGAGTTAAAGAACTAGCCAAATCCAAGGGGAACTGGACTTCGAAGATGGCGGCTGACTGAGAAGCAAAAGTGATTAGAGCTCTCCCAGTGTGAAAACTGAGAAATGGTTTAAAAGCCAGAAAAACTTTCAACTTTCATAAAAAATGGTTACTGGCTAATAATTACATTGCCTGGATACCAGCAAAACACAAATATGGAAAAAGTAATGGTAAATAAACCAGAAAAGAAAAAGCAATGCAGGGGAAGAACCTCACAGTTGCTCAGTAAAAAGCAATTCAAGTTGCAGTTTTAATACAGAAAGTGGTTTCCAATAATTCAGAGTAACAACTAAAGCAAATGCACTCTAAAGACCATTTCCTTTCCAGAAAACCACTAAAGAAGCCAAAGCCACTGTGGAACTGGCTATAACCCTGCCTGGAAATGTCTTAGTATGGCAAGTATAACAAACAACAATAGCCTAGGACAACAACTTGACAAATAATGGTCTGTTATAAAACTGATTACCCTTTTCCCTTATTGTCATAGGAAACAAACAGCTGATCATCTTTCCTGAAGGTTCAAGTTTTGTATAGGTAGTATGTGAGTAGCCTGTGGATATCTGGAGTGTGAAGGATCCCTTCTCCCTTTTTTTGGTTTGGGAAGAACACTACTAGAAGATGAATAGTCTAGCTTAAAGTAAATTCTCAGATCACGTTAACTAAAGCAAATCCTACCTTTATGTCTAGTTTGTTTACTGGAGCAGTACATTGATCACAACAGACCATTTGCAGGCATAGCATAGGTGAAAGAATTCACAAAAAAATGAAACAGAAAAACAGGAGAGTCCATGTCTCCTATCCTATTCACCACAGTGACTGAAATTAGCAATTTCAATTCATGCCAATCCAAATATCATAGATAGAGAAACATCAAATAATTATAATTCTAAGATCATGTTATTTGCTGATATGTTAAGAACTCTTTCAAACACACAATTAACTCTAAAAAATCAGATTCCCCTATTAAACAGTCTCAAGCATATTTAGGTCTCCACTTTAATGGCAAAAAATAATAAAAGTATTTGCTATTAAACAAGAAAAAAAATTGCAAGTAAAAATAACATTCTTGGTAACTTAACATCACTGGAATGAATATTTAGGCATCATAATAAAGAAAACAATAAAAGAAAAAATAAATATAAACTATAACAAAGCTTACTGAAACAATTTTAACTCTAACTTCTAAATGGAATAAAAATACTACTATTGTTTAAAAATAGACTACAATAAGTAAAAATGGTACTTTTTTACAAAAAAAGTTATATATAATCAAAGGCCTATCCTTCCTCCAGCTAAATCACATAAACAAGTTACTACTGAAATTCCCTTGGTAAGACCCCCCCACCCCCCCCCTGCAAAAAAAATCAAAAATAGTTTTACATCACAATAAACCGTGGATTTAAGAAGGGATAAACTTTCCATACCTAATCTCCTATGCCAAAACAGCAATTTTCAAAATCATACTAAATTAGATAGACCCTAACTACAATTCCAACTGGAAAACTTTACATTTACCACTCCTCATTACAACAAATAAATTACAATAAATATTAACAGTACTATAAATGATTTCTTCTAGCACTATCTTTCTAATGATATTCAGTTTAACATATCTGCGTCCAAATCATCTATTTACACAAATCTCATGATAGAAATGTTTATAGAAATACAATTTTGGTAATAAAGCCTTGAAACTCTGTTTTGAGACTATTATCCCTCTCAGAATAACTAGAAATTTCTTTGATATAACCTACCTGAGCAAAATCAAAGATTGGGAAGAAAAAAATTCATCTGCTGGCAATAAAAGAGATACAACACATTTTAAATGAATTAATACAGATGGTCGAGACTGGTTATATTTACAAAAACAACAATGTATGCTCAAGACAAACTTCATTACATACAATATAAAGACATTCCAAAATAAATAATTTTTTTTATGAAGCAGTATGCAACTCTAAAATACAGAACTTAATTTGCAAACTTTTCAAAATGATTTCAATATACAACAGTAACCTAAATGACAAATTTTTGAAACACATTATATTAGGTGATGATAAAATCTATCTGTTGAGAACAATTCTCAAATACTGAAATCCATCAGAAACATCTTGGTTTCTTTATTTGTGTATATGTATCTCAAATTTAGGGAGAGATCCATTATAACACCAAACAGAAAGTACAGTTGTGTAAAATATTACCATAACGGTATATATCCTTCTCCTCACTGTTGCAGTATTCATTAGATGTTAGGGATCCCTACCACAGGTGGCCTGAAGTCCAGCTAGTATACCAAAGCCTTAGGTTGTTTTAAGGTACGCTGTACAGCACACATAAGCACCTCACGTAGCATGGGGCATAAAGGTGACATCTGGACGTACTACCCTCAGAAATGGCAGCCCCAGTAGGAATGCCATTCCAAGGGAAAAAAAAGTAAACCTGTACATCCAGAAGACAAATGGACCAGGGGAGGCAGGAGGGCGTGAATACTGCAACAGTGAAGAGAAGAACATCTACTGTTAGGGTAAGAATTTAAACTACTGCACTATGTCCTTCCATTTCACTGCTGCAATATTAGTTACATTAGTGACAGTGCCAAAGCTCATGAAAAAACTTGGGATGGGGAGGAAGGACAAGCAGAGCCCTCTAGGAAGCCATGAAGGATGGCCGTAGCAAAACTTGCTCTAGGTCTGGAGATTCCATCCAACTTATAGTGCTTCGTAAATGTATGGACAGAAGTCCAGGTAGCTCCATCAAGAACAGAGTTAATATCCAAACCCTTGAAAAAAACACCAGAAGCCACAGCTCTAGTAGTATAAAAGCCTTAACAGAATATGGAAGCCTCTTACCATGAAAGGAATAAAAAAAAAATTGCTTTAGTGATCCAAGAAGAAATCATTCTTGGACACAGCTAATCCTTAGGACTTGGAATGGAAGGAAACAAAGAGCTGATCATATTTCCTAACAGTTTTAGCCTTATTCAAATAAAATCTGAGTTGCCTATGCACATCTAATGTGTGCAGCACCTTCTCACTGGCAGATTGTGGAGAAAGGAAAAAAGTGGGCAAATGAATAGATTGATTAAGGGACAACTCATTCACCACCTTGGGCATAAAAGAAGGATTAATATGCAATGACACCCTGTCCTTATGAAACATCAAAAAAGGAGGACAAGCCATAAGGGCGTGGAGCTCAAACACCTGTCTGGCAGAAGTAAAGCTAACAAAAGTGAAGTCTTCCAAGAACAGAATCCCGGTAGTCGGATGGCTAACCAACGACATTTCTGGATAATTAAACCGAGAACCGAAATATTTAGAGGTGAAAATATACCGACGATGGATAGTGTGATGATTAAATAAAGCACAAAACTGACAGCAGGGTACATCGTGGTCAGGGCCTAGGCAAGGAATACAGTACGAATGAAAATCTTTATGAGGTATTTGCTTTCCACAAGTAATGCAATTAACTTTTACTGACATCGGTAAGGAACAATAAAAAGTTTCCGCAATGGGGTACTTAGTTTTGAAGACTTCCTTTCTGAAACTCGAAAACGAAAATTTCAGGAGTCGGCCGACTGGCACTTGCGAACTGCTTCGGGCACCGCATGGCATGAAAGACTGATGTAATGGCGTCGGCTGCATGTTTTATACCCCTGACGACCTGAAGTCATGGAAGAAGGGACAGCAACTGACACTGACACAAACTCTTTGTGCTGATGTTATTGCCAGGAGTAGAGCAGTTTTCCAAGAGATATATTTTAATTCTGCTGTGTTAGCTGGCTCAAAAGGAGGTAAAGTCAATTTTTCCAAAACAAAGTTGAGGTCCCAAGTTGGAGTAGGTGCTCTACGGGGCGGTCTTATGTTTTTAGCCCCTCTGAGGTACTGTCTTAGCAAAGGATTAGAGAAAATTGGTGTATCCGTGTTGTAATGAGCAGAGATGGCAGAGGCGTGGATCTTGATAAATGAGAAGGAGAGTCCTTTGTCCAGCATCTCAGTTAAATATTGTAGTATCTGAGGAATGTTTGGAACATGAGGATCAAGGCTGTGTGCTTGGTTCCAGGCACAGAATCTCTTCCATTTATCCAAATAGGCTTTCCTGGTACTAGGCCTTCTGGCCTCCACAATGACATCCATAACAGCTTTGGAGAGCGGCATTGCCTGCTTGACTAAGGAATCTTCCATGCAGCTAGGTTTAAGGTCTTTAGCTGGCTGTGTAGTATCTGATTGTTGTGCTGAGTCAGCAGATGTGGGATTTGAGGCAAAATCCAGGGTGGTCCTTGTGCTAAGTTCTTTAAGATTGGGTACCAGTGCTGGCGTGGCCAGTCTGGTGCAATCAGGATCATCTTTGTCTCTTCTTGCCTGGCTTTTATGAGTACCTTTGGCAGGAGAGGTAGTGGTGGGAAAGCGTATACTTGTAGGTTTTTCCATCTGAATGAGAGGGCATCCACTTTCCATGCTTGTGGATGGTAACTCCTTGTGCAGAATTTCTGTAGCTGGCAGTTCATTGGGGATGCAAACAGATCTATGTCCGGGCTCCACCATTTCTGTGTTATCATTCTGAATATCTGTGGATTCAATTCCCATTCGTGGGGATCCATGACGTTTCTGCTTAAGTCATCTGTCAGTGTGTTTTTCTCTCCTGGCAGGAATTGTGCTTGCAGATGAACTTGATAGTTTAGAGCTGTGTTCCACAAGGTCATGGCTTACCTGCAGAGGGGGTAGGAGTGAGTGCCCCCTTGCTTGTTTATGTACCACATAACTGTAGTGTTGTCTGTCTTTAGTAGTAGTTGTCCTGGATGCAGCAGGTCCTTGAAAGCTATAAGTGCATTTTGTACAGCTAGCATCTCTTTTTGACTGATGTGAAGATGCCTTTGTTCTGCGGGCCACTTGCCCTGAATACAGTTGCCTGCTATGTGTGCTCCCCAGGCGTAATCCGATACATCTGTTGTCAGTGTTTGCCTGGCTGTGGGTTGAGTAAAAGGCTGTCCCTTGTTGAGGTGACAAGCTTGAGCCCACCATTGAAACTCCTGTTGAAGGCAAGGAATTAGTGGTATAACTGTTTCCAAACTTTGACAGTGTTGAGACCATACATTCTTTAGGTACCATTGTAGTTTCCTCATATGCAGTCTGGCATATGGAATTAGTAGTATGCAAGATGCCATGTAACCCAAGGCCTGCAGAATTTTTCTTGCAGGGAGTTGAGTCTTTGTTGCCATCATTTGAAAGTATTGAGTCAGTTGTCCTTGCTTGTCTGACGTGAGATAAGCCATCTGGGCCATTGTGCTCAAGCTGGCACCCAGGAATATTATCCCTTGTGAGGGCACTAGTTTTGATTTCTTTTTGTTTACTGTGTACCCCAGGCAACTTAACTTTTTTACAAACGCCAGATGCTTTAGAAGAATGTCCTTGCTCTCTGCTTGAATCAGGCAGTTTTCCAGGTACGGATAAATTTGAATTCCTTTCTGTCTGCAAAATGCAATTACTGGTGCCAGCCACTTTGTGAAGACCCTGGGCGCACTAGATAAGCCAAAGGGCAGTGCAGAGAATTGATAATGCATTGAACCAGCTATGAATCTGAGGTATCTTCTGTAGTTTTGTCTGATAGGGACATGCAGGTATGCCTCCTTGAGGTCCAATGTCACGAGCAAAGCTTTCTTGCCCAGCAAGGGAAGAAGCTGCTGTAGTGTCAACATTTTGAATTTCGGAACATCCAGGTAAGTGTTTAGAGAAGAAAGATCCCGAATGGGCCTCCAGGCTTTGTCCTTCCTGGGAACTAGGAAGAGTCTTGAGTAAAATCCTTGTCCTTGCTCCTGCGGTGGTACCTTCTGAATAGCTCTCATATCCATGAGTGCTGTAATTTGTTTTTGAGCCTCTGCCCATTGATTTGGTGGCAGATTTGGCATTCCTTTTAACCTTGGCAGAGTGTGAAAGTGGAACCTGCAACCTTGAGATACAATGTTGAGAACCCATTTGTCTTTGGTGATCATATGCCAATTGTGATAAAAAAGTGCCAGTTTTCCTCCCAGGGGGGCTGCCAAGAGAGAGTTGTTTGGCAGCTGTAGCGGGAAGTCATTGGGGCTGCTTTTTATATGGTTGGGGCCTGTCTTGCCCTTTTTTCTGGCCTTTCCACATCTGAATACCTAGCGACTGTATTTCGCCTGCCTTTCTGTTACATTGAAGCTGTTTTTACTGCATTTAACTTAATATTGCACTTGGAATCCTTGTTTGTTACTATTTGACTGTATTTGTAGCAAATTCTTCTGTGTAAGCTGTAGTAGCTGATTCATAGCATTTATAAGTGTTTGCTGTACCTGTTTCTGCCTGTTTTGTGAAAAAAAAGAAAAAAAAGAAAAAAATATCTCTTGTTTTTCCTGCTTTACTAGTTTAGTCCAGTTTCAGAGTTGCTGATTCCTGGGCTTTGGTTGTAGTTCCTGTGTACTGTTTCCTTGCCTTATTTGGGGGAGAGGAAGTTACCTTGCTTACCAGTGGGAGTGGGAAGCATTGAGCTGCCTTTTGTCCAGTTTTGTGAGGTTTCAGCCAGTAACTAGTAGTTTATTGGTCGCTTTGGGCCAGTTTCTAGCTTTTTCCAGCCCCCTGGTATAAAGGTCGCTAAACGCGCGTTTTTCAGCTTGTACCTACTCAGCACAGACTCCACGTGGGCCAGCAGAGTAATCCAGGCTGCAGAGAGCTGAATAAGCGACTTTTCTTGATACTAAGTATATTTTTTGTTGCTTTCCACATCTGAATACCTAGCGACTGTATTTCGCCTGCCTTTCTGTTACATTGAAGCTGTTTTTACTGCATTTAACTTAATATTGCACTTGGAATCCTTGTTTGTTACTATTTGACTGTATTTGTAGCAAATTCTTCTGTGTAAGCTGTAGTAGCTGATTCATAGCATTTATAAGTGTTTGCTGTACCTGTTTCTGCCTGTTTTGTGAAAAAAAAAAAAATATCTCTTGTTTTTCCTGCTTTACTAGTTTAGTCCAGTTTCAGAGTTGCTGATTCCTGGGCTTTGGTTGTAGTTCCTGTGTACTGTTTCCTTGCCTTATTTGGGGAAAGGAAGTTACCTTGCTTACCAGTGGGAGTGGGAAGCATTGAGCTGCCTTTGTCCAGTTTTGTGAGGTTTCAGCCAGTAACTAGTAGTTTATTGGTCGTTTTGGGCCAGTTTCTAGCTTTTTCCAGCCCCTGGTATAAGACGCGCTAAACGCTGCTTTTCAGCTTGTACCTACTCAGCACAGACTCCACGTGGGCCAGCAGAGTAATCCAGGCTGCAGAGAGCTGAATAAGCGACTTTTCTTGATACTAAGTATATTTTTGTTGCTTTCCACATCTGAATACCTAGCGACTGTATTTCGCCTGCCTTTCTGTTACATTGAAGCTGTTTTTACTGCATTTAACTTAATATTGCACTTGGAATCCTTGTTTGTTACTATTTGACTGTATTTGTAGCAAATTCTTCTGTGTAAGCTGTAGTAGCTGATTCATAGCATTTATAAGTGTTTGCTGTACCTGTTTCTGCCTGTTTTGTGAAAAAAAGAAAAAAGAAAAATATATCTCTTGTTTTTCCTGCTTTACTAGTTTAGTCCAGTTTCAGAGTTGCTGATTCCTGGGCTTTGGTTGTAGTTCCTGTGTACTGTTTCCTTGCCTTATTTGGGGGAAAGGAAGTTACCTTGCTTACCAGTGGGAGTGGGAAGCATTGAACTGCCTTTTGTCCAGTTTTGTGAGGTTTCAGCCAGTAACTAGTAGTTTATTGGTCGTTTTGGGCCAGTTTCTAGCTTTTTCCAGCCCCTGGTATAAACGCTTAAACGCTGCTTTTCAGCTTGTACCTACTCAGCACAGACTCCACGTGGGCCAGCAGAGTAATCCAGGCTGCAGAGAGCTGAATAAGCGACTTTTCTTGATACTAAGTATATTTTTTGTTGCTTTACACATCTGAATACCTAGCGACTGTATTTCGCCTGCCTTTCTGTTACATTGAAGCTGTTTTTACTGCATTTAACTTAATATTGCACTTGGAATCCTTGTTTGTTACTATTTGACTGTATTTGTAGCAAATTCTTCTGTGTAAGCTGTAGTAGCTGATTCATAGCATTTATAAGTGTTTGCTGTACCTGTTTCTGCCTGTTTTGTGAAAAAAAAAAAAAGAAAAAATATCTCTTGTTTTTCCTGCTTTACTAGTTTAGTCCAGTTTCAGAGTTGCTGATTCCTGGGCTTTGGTTGTAGTTCCTGTGTACTGTTTCCTTGCCTTATTTGGGGAAAGGAAGTTACCTTGCTTACCAGTGGGAGTGGGAAGCATTGAGCTGCCTATTGTCCAGTTTTGTGAGGTTTCAGCCAGTAACTAGTAGTTTTTTGGTCGCTTTGGGCCAGTTTCTAACTTTTCCAGCCCCTGGTATAAAACGCGCTAAACGCTGCTTTTCAGCTTGTACCTACTCAGCACAGACTCCACGTGGGCCAGCAGAGTAATCCAGGCTGCAGAGAGCTGAATAAGTGACTTTTCTTGATACTAAGTATATTTTTGTTGCTTTCCACATCTGAATACCTAGCGACTGTATTTCGCCTGCCTTTCTGTTACATTGAAGCTGCTTTTACTGCATTTAACTTAATATTGCACTTGGAATCCTTGTTTGTTACTATTTGACTGTATTTGTAGCAAATTCTTCTGTGTAAGCTGTAGTAGCTGATTCATAGCATTTATAAGTGTTTGCTGTACCTGTTTCTGCCTGTTTTGTGAAAAAAAAAAAAAGAAAAAAATATCTCTTGTTTTTCCTGCTTTACTAGTTTAGTCCAGTTTCAGAGTTGCTGATTCCTGGGCTTTGGTTGTAGTTCCTGTGTACTGTTTCCTTGCCTTATTTGGGGAAAGGAAGTTACCTTGCTTACCAGTGGGAGTGGGAAGCATTGAGCTGCCTTTGTCCAGTTTTGTGAGGTTTCAGCCAGTAACTAGTAGTTTATTGGTCGCTTTGGGCCAGTTTCTAGCTTTTTCCAGCCCCTGGTATAAAACGCGCTAAACGCATTTTTCAGCTTGTACCTACTCAGCACAGACTCCACGTGGCCAGCAGAGTAATCCAGGCTGCAGAGAGCTGAATAGTTTACTTTTCTTGATACTAAGTATATTTTTGTTGCTTTCCACATCTGAATACCTAGCGACTGTATTTCGCCTGCCTTTCTGTTACATTGAAGCTGTTTTTACTGCATTTAACTTAATATTGCACTTGGAATCCTTGTTTGTTACTATTTGACTGTATTTGTAGCAAATTCTTCTGTGTAAGCTGTAGTAGCTGATTCATAGCATTTATAAGTGTTTGCTGTACCTGTTTCTGCCTGTTTTGTGAAAAAAAAGTAAAAAAGAAAAAAATATCTCTTGTTTTTCCTGCTTTACTAGTTCAGTCCAGTTTCAGAGTTGCTGATTCCTGGGCTTTGGTTGTAGTTCCTGTGTACTGTTTCCTTGCCTTATTTGGGGAAAAGGAAGTTACCTTGCTTACCAGTGGGAGTGGGAAGCATTGAGCTGCCTTTGTCCAGTTTTGTGAGGTTTCAGCCAGTAACTAGTAGTTTATTGGTCGCTTTGGGCCAGTTTCTAGCTTTTTCCAGCCCCTGGTATAAAACGCTAAACGCTGCTAGCCGATTTAGTGCGATTAGCTGAGCTGCCACTGTTGCACACTAGGGCAGCGCCGTTAAGCAGGTTTAAACTATTCGGCTACCTAAAGTCCACTCTTCAAATTTTCCTTAAAACTACCTTCCTCGAACTATACTACTGATCAAATCAGCGTATCCTATAACTAAAAGATCATCTCTACTTGACTCCAAGTAGACTATTCTCTATCTATTAAACCTAGCACTTGCTCCTACATTACTTATTACCTTGATACGGCACTCTTGTCATAGATAGTACCCCAAAAGGCAACCCCCATTTCTCGTCACCCACGCCCCCGAATCTTTTTTAAAGTTTTTTGCCTATCCTTCTAGCATGTCGAGGGATCAGTTGCTAGTGTCCTCTCCTGCTCAGCTGGTGAACCTGGGAATATTGAGGCAATGTTTCAATTGCCTCATGTACACAGACAACCCTCTCCTCCTCCCACAAAACACAAATACATGCGAGATGCAACTATACGGCCAAATTGGAGGCTGAGCTCTCTCAACATAGGACTGGCAAGACCAGTCAGGAGGAGAAGGTTACCACACACTATAGACCCAGTCTCACATAGTACCATTACAACCTCAAATCATACACATAAACACACAAAGACATACTGGAGGCTCTGATCAAAAATCTACCAAAACAGCAGAGGCCACCAAAGCAGACACCCAAACAACCACCACCTCAGAACACAACACCCGCAACACATAGACCTCACAGTCAGAGTGTCAAACAGTCACAGCCCTTAAGGCCAAACACAATGCCAGACACACTAGTCATTGGTGACTCCATAGTCAGACACACTGACGCCCCGCCACCAGACTGAGTAAGGAGAAGGTCACAGTAAGCTGCCTGTCGGGCGCTAGAATCCGCCACATAACGCAAGCACTCAGGTCTCTCAACAGCAGGTACAAATATGACTCAGTCATTGTCCACGCTGGTGTAAACGACCTGAGACATACCTCCTTGGACTACATGAAAAGAGACATTGAGGAGCTCTCTGATTATGTAGCCCAGGCAGGTATGACCCTGACCTTGAGCAGTATCCTACCTTCACCAAGAATGATGCCACAATACAGAGATAAGATGATCAGCTTTAACAATTGGCTTAAACACTGGTGTCATTCAAAGGGGATCCAGTATCTGTCTGCCTGGGATGACATGCTGGACAAGCCACGCTGCTCAAGGGACGGCTTGCACCTGTCACCCCTGGGATTCCGGATATTGGCAAAGGCTCTTGCCACCCCATAGTGCCTTTTTAGGCAAGGCTCAAATTCTAAACCTACCACCCTAGAACACAAAAAGGAAAAAAACTAAGGGTAATGCTGCTCAATGCCAGAAGTCTAAATCTCAAAATGCACGCACTCGAGGCCCTTCTCAGTATGGAGAACATCGATGTCTGTGCTGTGACAGAAACCTGGTTCAAGGCTCCTGAGAGCACCCCAGCGCTATCAGGTTTTACCTCATATCATGCTCCGCCCCAAAATCCGGACAATACCAAGAAAGGAGGGGTATCCATATTCATCAAGGACACCCACACCTCAAGACTGGTGGCAACGCACGATGCATCGGAGACCATCCAGGTGCAATTAACCATAGGCAAGACTGCTCTGCAAATTGTAGCATGTTACAGGCCACCCTCACAAACTCAGGAAACTCACATGGCCTTCCTGAAAACACTAGAGGGATAAATGTATCACCAAACACCATCATACTAGGTGACTTCAATTACCCTAATATAGACTGGGAACACTACTCAAGCCCAAACACCCTAGCCCAAAAGTTCCTGGAATTCATAAACTCAAATGCCATGGAACAACTAGTCACCATCCCCACAAGAGGAGATAACATACTTGATCTCATCATCACGAACATGGAAGCACAATGTTCAACACCGGAAGTATACCCCTCACTGGTGAGATCAGATCACAAACTAATCTTGCTGGAGGTCCTCATCCCACCCCCACCTGAAATAAAAAAGACCACAGTAAAGAACTTCTCAAAAGCCGACTTCACACTTCTAAAGACTAGTGTGGTCTCCTTTCAGGCCCCCGAGCCGGCGGAAAACAATACTCAAGCCGCTGAATCACTTACAAACGCCTTCTACCAGTACCTGCAGGACTGCATGGATAAGGCAATCCCAAGCAAAACAAAGACTCTTTGTACCAAAGGCAAGCGCCCAGTCTGGTGGACCCCAGCCATAAACAAACTCTACAACAAAAGGAGGAAGCTACTACAAGATAGAGCAAAATCCTTAAAAGGTAAGACACCCTTGATCACTATAAGTAAAAAACTAAGAGCTCTCATAAAATCATCCAAAGCAAATTTTGAGAAAAAAATAGCTAAAGACTCAAAAGACAATCATAAGGCCTTCTTTAGCTATGTTAGAAACCTAGGAGGAAACTCCCAGATATGCTCAGAACTAGTTCAAAATGATGTGAAGATTACTGATCCTACAGACATTGCCAACATACTGGCTGACAGGTTCAGTGCAAACTTCTCCCTCCCCCAAAAGGAGAGATATCTATACCAAACGAGTGCAGCCCCCAAACATCTCCAGTGCCCAAGTGAGAACTGCTCTCTCCAAAGCAAAACACAGCATCCATGGGACCTGATGGTGTCCCCGGCTGTGTGCTCCACTAACTCAATGAGGAATTAAACCCACAGCTAGGACAGCTGTTTAATCAAAGTCTTACCTCTGGATACGCACTCCAGGAGTGGCGCACTGCAACTGTGGTCCCACTTCACAAAGGCGGTGCCTCCACAGACCCTGGAAATTACCGCCCATTAGCTTGACAAGCCTTATCTGCAAAGCCATGGAGAGGATCATAATGGACCTCATAAATAAAGACATAGGGAATTTGCAGACTTTGGATCCAACCCAGTTTGGCTTTGTCAAAGGCAGATCATGCCTTTTAAACTTGGTTGACTTTTTCAAACAGTCACCAAAGCCATTGATGAGGGAAAGGCAGTCCATACAGCCTACCTCGATCTGGCTAAGGCCTTCGATACAATACCCCACTCGGGTATCATTGAAAAACTCATCAGCTTAAATGTTAACCCATACATCACAAGATGGGTTGCAAACTGGCTGAGTGACAGAACCCACAGGGTCAGAGTTGCTGGCGCCATGTCAGACTCAAAGCCTGTCACAAGTGGTGTCCCACAGGGCTCAGTCCTGGGCCCACTCTTGTTTGGCATCTACTTTTCCAAGTACAAGCAAACAAAGGAGGGTTATGGCTGACAAAGTTTGCAGATGACTGCAAACTGGGCACCATAGTAGAAAACACATCTGACACAGATATCCTTCAGAAGGGTCTCACAGAAACGGATAACTGGTGCCAGAGCCACGGCCTAAAGTTAAATGCCAAAAATGCATAGTCATACCCTTCGGGAAAAACAAGGTTACCCCTAGCTACCAAATAGGTGGCAATCCACTGAGCACAGAAGAAGTTATCAGGGACCTGGGGACCCAGGTTGATAGTAGTCTGTCATTCGACACCCATGTAGCTAAAGTAGTTAGGAAGACCTTCTACATTGCCCACCTTATCATGAAGGGATTCTCATCTAGATCAAGGGAGGTCATAGTCTCCCTTTACTCATCACTCATCAGACCAATGATCGAGTACAATGCCCCATTCGGAATGTATCTGACCCGACACTTGCAACAGCTGGAGAGGCCACAAAAGTTCCTCACCAAAAGGATAAAGGGTCTCAAAAATCTGTCCTATGCTGCCCGACTGAAAGAACTCCAGCTCTATTCAGTCGCCACGCTTGCTCAGAGGTGACCTTTGCCTAACATACAAGGCCATGTCAAACCCAGATTTGATGAATATGCTTCACCTCAAAAATCTAGATCCATCAGAGCCACAAGGGCGGGAGATTTAAACCTCGACACGGCTATTAATAGGACGTGCTGGAGGGATAGATTCATCACCCAAAGACTCCCTATGCTGTGGAACAAAATCCCGGTATATGTGAGGCAGAGCACCTCGCTGGCCTTGTTCAAGAGAAATCTTGACCAATGGATGGGAGATCGCAGATATACCCCAGGAATTACCTCAGTGTCACTGCTCGACAGAGGCACAGCAAAATAATTGGTATAGTTCCCCATACTAAAGGGGTGGCGTAAGCCACAAAACGATGGGCTAGGCTTATAAATGCCCTCGGGCAGATAGCCTAGTATGAACCTATGAACCTATGATGCAACCCATTGTCAAGGCCTGTAAGGACCTTGTGGTTGATCTCTACCTCTTGGACGTCTGTATCTGCCCCTTTGAGGTTTTGAGGTCTGTCTGTAACTGGGAAGGACCAATTCTTAGTTGCCCAATTTCTGCTAAATCTAGGAGGCTGAACCTGTAAGAAATCTTTCACCGTTTGCATAGATTTTACCTTATCCTCCATTTTCTTTAATACCTCGTCTACCTTAACTTCAAATAACACATCCTGCTGCAAAGGTACATCCAATAATTTTGCTTTAACATGGTCTGGTAACGTATGTTCTTTCAACCAAGCATGTCTTCTAATGACAGAGCCTGTAACGGCTACTCTACAGGAGGCCTCTAAAGAGTCAAAGGGGGGGGGGGGACAGACAAAGGCAGAGGGAAAGAGGAAAGTGGCTGGGAAGAATAGGATAGTCAGACAGCACCTGGTATACCTGGAAAAGGAGACTTCTGAGGCCCAGAAGTCTGAGTAACCTTAGCAGGAGGAGCCTGCTCACCACCCTTTTTACCCTTAGGAGGAGAGTGAGATTGCCTGCAAACAAAGGCTGGCTTATTGGGGTAGTTTCTGGCACAAGACAAGCACATGTTTAAGTTCCTGTAAAGCCTTTTTTTATCCTGAAGGGACTTAAACATAGAGCAGCAGCTTCACCAAACAAGTGTTTATTAATATCTTCAGACAAAGGTTGAAGCCGAAGCCAAGAATACCTCCCTCATCACCGACCAAAAAGCAGCAGCCCTAGATGAACCACCTGCTGCATCCTAACCCCACTCGATGGAATGATGAGCCACCTGGGAGGAAGTCCCTAACAGGGAAAGAGCAGCAGTTTTACCCTCAGAGTCTGGAAGATCCAAAATAACCTGACATGCCTGAGACAGGAGAGCCAACAAATACTTGGACATATGGGTCTGACAGTTAATAGCCCTAAAAGCCAAGGTAGCAGAGGTATAAACCTTCTTGCCTAGCCTTTCCAGTGTCCTGCTATCTTTATCAGAGAGCAGTAAAGTACAGTTTTGTACCTACCATAAATGTAGATGTTCGAGTGCTAATACAGCTGCAGTCATAACAGATGGGGTTTTCCTGCCGTCAGGCGGGTCCTCGGTCAGCCGAATTCCAAAGTCTAGGTCCGGCGTCAGATGTCGTCGCTTCTTCCCTGACATCAGTGCGACAGGGGTATAAAAGAACCAGCCGACGCCATTTTCTTCAGTTTTTTTTGCCCCAGATGTCAGGTGCCCCCAGAAGGAAGGCAATACATACATTTATGCAATAATGCAATGCAATATGATCAAAAAACAGTAGTTGCAATCAAATACACCATAAAAGAATACCCCAGTCAGGTTGTATGAGGAGGTGTTAGCCATTAGGCCTGTCCCAAGAGGGGAAGGAGGGAGGGAAACCTGGACTGCAGCTGTATTAGCACTCGAACATCTACATTTATGGTAGGTACAAAACTGTACTATGTTCATCGTGCATACAGCTGCAGTCATAACAGATGGGTAGAATCCCAAAGCTAAAAAAGGGGTGGTAGGCACTAGGTGGAACTAGGAGGAGCCAGGATGCCCTGCAAGACTGCAGTGGCAAAGCCTGCTCTAGATTTGGAGTATAATGGCAGGTGATAGTGCTTGGAGAAAGTATGTACAGAACTCCAAGTGGCTGCTTCCAAAATATCTTTGGTAGGAACCCCCTGAGGAAAGCTGCAGAGGTAGCTGTGGACCTTGTGGAGTGAGATCTGATGCCTGCAGGTACAGTTTTACCATGAAAAGAGTAACAAAAGCGTATGCAGTGGGCTATCCACTTTGAGATTGTCTGTTTGGAAATAGGCTTCCCTTGAGCTCCTGTAGCATAGGACACAAAGAGTTGCTCTGATTTTCTGAAAGGCTTTGTTCTGTCCAAATAATAACATAACTGTCTGTGAATGTCCAAGGAATGTAGTAGTCTCTCCCTTTTGTTTTGAGGATTAGGGTAAAAGGTAGGTAAGTGGATAGCCTGATTCAAGGCTACCCTGGATACTACCTTTGGCATAAAGGAAGGATTGGTTCGTAAGGAAACTCTGTCCTGATGGAAAATGATGAAAGGCTGCACAGCCATGAGGGCTTGTAGTTCCAAAACCCTGCGAGCTGAGGTGATAGCCAGAAGGAAAGCTGTTTTCCAGGACAAATATTGCAGTTCTGTTGAAGCAGTTGGCTCAAAAGGAGGCAAGGTCAGTTTTTCTAGAATTAAACTGAGGTCCCAAGCAGGTACTGGTTGTTTCCGTGGGGGTTTTATATTCTTAGCCCCTCTGAGGAAGTGTCTTAAGAGGGGGTGAGAGAATAAAGGAGGATCAGTGTTGTATTCTGCAGAAATGGCTGAGGCATGGATTTTGATGGAGGAGAAAGAAAGTCCACTGCTTAGCATCTCAGCTAGGTACTGTAATATTTGAGGTAAATTCAGTATTCCAGGATTCTGACCCTTTTTCTGATTCCAGGCACAAAACCATTTCCATTTTGCGGAGTAGGCTTTTCTAGTAGAAGGCCTTCTGGCCTCCAAAATGACATCCTGCACCTCCTTGGAGAGTAGGGTCTGTTGTGAATTTAAGGAATCCTCCATGCGGCTAGATTGAGTGTTTACAGCTGACTGTGAAGAGTTTTGAAGTTGTGCTGAGTCAGTGGAAGAGGTATTAGAGGCAGGATCCATGGTGGGGAATGCGTCAGGCTCCTCAGGAGTGGGTACCAGTGTTGTCTTGGCCAGTCTGGAGCAATGAGAATCATCTTAGGTCTGTCTGCTCTGGTTTTTAACAGAACTTTGGGCAGCAGAGGAAGAGGTGGAAAGGCATAAACTGTCATTGTTGTCCAAATGAAAGAGAGTGCGTCCACTTTCCAGGCCTGTGGATGAAAGGTCCTTGAGCAGAATTTTGCCAATTGGTGATTTCTGTGGGTGGCAAAGAGATCTATGTCTGGCCTTCCCCATGCTTGAATTATCTTTGTAAAAACTTGAGGATGCAACTTCCATTCGTGTGGATCTGTCATATTTCTGCTTAGGTTGTCTGCCAGCGTGTTTTCCTTGCCTGGCAGGTACTGTGCTTGAAGTTCGATTTGTAATTCCAGAGCCATGTTCCAAAGAGACATGGCTAGCCTGCATAGGGGATATGAATGGGTTCCTCCCTGTTTGTTTATGTACCATATCACTGTGGTGTTGTCTGTCCTTATTAATAGCTGGCCTGTATGCAGTAGGTCTTTGAAAGCCATAATAGCATTTATTACTGCTAGCATTTCCTTTTGATTGATGTGTAGGTGCTTTTCTTTTGGGACCATTTGCCCTGAATGCACCGATCTGTCATGTGCGCCCCCCAGGCGTAGTCCGAGGCGTCTGTTGTGATGACTTGATTTGCTTGAGGCTTGCAGAATGGGAGACCTGTGTTTCTTTGGCATGCTTGAGCCCACCACAGAAATTCCTTTTGAAGACATGGAATCAGTGGTATAATTGTTTCCAAACTGTGGCTGTGTTGAGACCATAGTTTTTTTTAGGTACCATTGAAGTTTCCTCATATGCAGCTTTGCACATGGGATTAGCAAGATGCAAGATGCCATGAATCCCAGAGCCTGCAGGATTTTCCTTGCAGTTAGCCTGGTGAAGGTTGCCAGTTTTCTGAAGTATTGAGTTAGTTGCCCTTGTTTCTCTGGCGTGAGGTAGGCCATCTGGGTATTTGCATTCAAGCTGGCACCCAGGAAAATTATTGTTTGAGAGGGTATTAGCCTTGACTTCTTTTTGTTGACTGTGTATCCCAGAGAATTCAACAACATTATTACAAAAGCCAGATGTTTCAGAAGTATGTGCTTGCTGTCCGCTTGGATCAGGCAGTCATCCAAATATGGGTATATTTGTATCCCTTGAAGTCTGCAGTAGGCAATTACTGACGCCAGGCATTTCGTGAAAACTCTGGGCGCAGTAGATAAGCCAAAGGGCAATGCAGAGAATTGATAATGGGTTGAACCTGCAAGAAATCTGAGGTATCTTCTGCAATCTTGTCTGATTGGGACATGCAGGTATGCCTCCTTGAGGTCCAATGTTACCAGCCAAGACTCCTTGCCCAGCATGGGAAGAAGCTGCTGTAATGTGAGCATCTTGAATTTTGGCACGAGTAAAAATGTGTTTATGATGGATAGGTCCAAAATAGGTCTCCAATCTTTGCCCTTCCTTGGTACCAGGAATAGTCTGGAATAAAATCCTTGACCCTGTTCTTGTGCAGGTACCTCTTGAATAGCTTTCATGTATAATGAGATCTGAAATTTGTTTTTGTGCCTCTGCCCTTTGATTGTGTGGCAGATTTGGCATGCCTCTCATTTTTGGAAGGGTGTGAAAGTGGAATCTGTAGCCTCTGTCTATAATGTCCAGGATCCATTTGTCTTTTGTGACCATATGCCAATTTTTCAAAAATAATGCCAGTTTTCCACCTAAAGGTGCTGCCATTTGAGCCTTGCTTGGCATGCAAAGGGGAAAGTCATTGGTTCTGCTTTCTGAATGGCTGTGAACTATCCTCACCACCTCTTTGTGTAAGTGCTTGCCATTGTCTGCCTCTAAATGATCCTTGAGATTGCCCTCTACCCCTAGGGCACCTGTATCTACCTCTTTGGGGTCTGTCCGTGGCTGGAAAGGACCAATTTTTTGAAGGCCAATTTCTACTGAAACGTGGAGATTGTACCTGTAGGAAATCTTTCACTGTTTGCATTGATTTTGCCTTTTCCTCCATTTTCTTTAGTACCTCCTCAGCTTTAACCCCAAACAATACATCTTTTTGAAGAGGTGCATCTAGTAATTTAGCTTTGACATGATCTGGCAAGGTTTGCTCTTTGAGCCAAGCATGTCTACGTATGACTGATCCTGTAACAGCAGCTCTACATGAGGCCTCTAAAGCATCAAAACCACATTGCAAGGTATGTTTACCCACTTGCTCTGCACTATGTAACAAATCCTGCAACTCCTTCAAGTCTGGTTGTTCAGGTTGTGACATTTTGCTTTTCAACTGTGATAACAGAAACTGTTGGTACTTTAACATATGGCACTGACAGTTTAATGCCCTCATGGTTAAGGTGGCCGAGGTGTATACCTTTTTCCCCCACCTTTCTAAAGCTCTGGAATCTCTCTCTGAAGGTAATGGATTTTTAGCAGTGGAGGCCTTAATTCCCTTGGGACCCTGTGAAATAGTTTCTGGGTCAGCCGCATGGCTTTTGTATAGGAACTGGTGTGAATCAGGAACCCGGTAATACCTGTCCGGCTTGACTGGAGCTGGAGGTAAAGAATCTGGGTTAAGGCTGGCCTCCGAATACACATCATCTAGTATGTCTAAGACAGGAGGTATAGCCAGAGGCTTGTGCTGAGGGAGCAAGAGGAAATCCCTAAGCCTTTTCTTGGAGTCTGAGTATTCTTAGCCTTCCCAGTGGAAGTGTTCCCTCAAGGTATGTAAGGTTTCCCCAAAAGAGTAATCTTCATGGGGGGAGACAGAGTGAATGGACTCCTCTGCATCAGAATCTTCAAAAGGGGAGTATGAATGTTCCTGGTCTTCAGAATGTTCTGAAGTAATGGAGGCCTGGTCCGAGGAAGGGTATTCTTCCTCCACTCTGGGCCTTTTGTCCGAGGGGGGTTGAGAACCCCTGATAAGAGTAATCAAATCCTCAGCCATTTTGAGCATCTGCTTTTTAGGCATGGGGCATTGAGAGGGGCCCTGTGGAGCTTGTCTTTTAGTATGCATGGCTGCTTTAGACTTAGTGAAAGCCTTGATGGAAAATGAAGAAGAAGGCCTGAAGACACCTTGAGAGGTGGCAGGCCTGTCTAAACTCTGAGTTTCCCCGCCAAGAGTGGCTTTTGTATCTGTAGTTGGGGTGTGGGCCGAAGAGCCTGCGACCTCGGGCACAGAAGACACCACCAAAGAAGTGTCATCGGTAGTCAGGGGCTGCGTAGGCGTCTCGCTGAGAACCGGAGCACCTGTAGTCGGCTTTAGAGTGGTGTCGGTAGAAGTCGAGGACCTCGTATGTCAGTCCTTATTTTTGCGTCTTTTACTCAAAACTGGAGTTGGAGTATCCGACGACATAATGTAATTAAACTTTTTGCCAAAATAGTGTTGGGCGAACTCCGCCCGACGCTTAATAGTGCGTCTGTTGAAATTAGCACAAAAACAACAGGTCTGGGCCTAAGCAAGGAATGCAGAGGGAATGAAAATCCTTATGCGGTATTTGCTTCCCACATGAAATGCAATTATTAACTTTGTCTGACATCGGTCTGAGGCAAGAAAAGTTTCCCCAACGGGGTACTTAGCTTTCAAGAAGACTTTGGTTGAAAAATATTCGTAATCTCAGGAGCTGGCCGACCGGCACTTGCGAACTGCTTCTGCTTCGGGCACTGCGCGGCAAGAAAGACTGAAGAAAATGGCGTCGGCTGGTTCTTTTATACCCCTGTCGCACTGACGTCAGGGAAGAAGCGACGACATCCGACGCCGGACCTAGACTTTGGAATTCGGCCGACCGAGGACCCGCCTGACGGCAGGAAAACCCCATCTGTTATGACTGCAGCTGTATGCACGATGAACATCTTCAGAGAAAGAAGCAATTGAGAGAGTTTGTCAGAAGCTATAGACTCCACTGAGGGGTCAAGTAGAAGGACACTTGTACAAAAATGTACAGCACTCAGGTACCTCACAGAATCTATCAGGTTTCTTGGGAGCAAGGTGCTGAGAATCTAGAGCCTTAGAAGCATTGGAAAATGCACCCAAGACAGCTAAAACAGGAACAGCAGAAGGTTTAGGAGAATCCATCTGCAGCAACTCATAATATCATTTATGTACCTCAGAAACCTGAATACAATCGCATTTAAAGAACTCCATCACTCTGGAGATCATGTCCCCTAAAAAAATCTCTTCAAAGAGATATCAGGACTGGAAGATTTTTATTCCTCTGAGCTATGACCCTGCACTGGTCCAGTAATTAAGGAGCCTCCCTCCTCACCACTAGCACCAGTGAGGGACATCCACATTGGGAGGATGACAAGTGTACACAAAGTGAAGTACAATTTTTTCCTTAAGAGCACACAGAGATCACAGTCTGGGGCTGTTTTTCCCCCCTATTGTTTTAGATTCCCAATAAGACTTCCCAGTGGCACAGCTATATGTTTAAGATCTCAGCCAAGGGGCCAAGCTAAGACCTCTAGTACCCTCTCTGTACAATCAGTGCTTTGTGCCCCTGCTCAAGTATCTGACACAAACACACACTTAAAGATCTGACTGATATACAAACACACACACACCGGGGAAAGGCTGGCACAGGTTTAATAGCTATGCCCCCTTCTGCCCAGTCTATAATGTAGTACCAGCTACCACCAGCCACCCTTACTTATCAACTACTAGAAGGCCCTTACCAAGGGTGTCCAATCATACTGTGTAATGTTGCTATTATCTAAATGGTAAGTGTGACCAAGACTTTCAAGGCTATTTAGGAGTGGATTGTACAGTGTCACCAAATACAAATGCAAGTACTCTCAGAGCGTGTATATCTCTAAACAAACCAGCTACAATTAAAAGGTTTAAATATATTTAATAATAATAAACAAAAAAGAACAAGACAATACTCAAATGATACAGTAACTACAGAGTTCAAAATCAGAGAAAATATTTTTAAAACAACACTGCAGCACAGTCTGAAATAAATACAGAAAACATCTTAACTAAACTTACTATATTCCTGTCTATCTCTAAGAGAGATTACTGTGCCCTGGTTACTTACTATTAGCAAGGCAAGTGCTGATGACAGGATGTTTTCAGGTCCAAACACAAATACAAAATGCCCACAGTCTCTGAGAGAGTTCCCAAATTAATATCAAAACATTACTGCTGGGTCAGCTGGATAATATCACTCTGTCACCTGCCTTCAGTTCCCAGGCTAACCAGATACCAACATCTCCGTGCTACAAATACTTATCTCTCAGAAATGCAGCTGCTAAAATTCACTGAGTAATAAACCTAGTAATTATTTCTGTTTTAAAACAATAAAAAGGAACGTCTAGCTCTAGACACCCTGTCTCCTTCACTAAAACTAAGAGATAAACATACAATTGTAAAACCCTTTGATTCCAACTTATTTTCTTAGAGTTTGCAAGTTAACTCTGTATGTTCCAGCCTCCACCATTAAAACATACATCTGCACAGGCATGTAGTTTATATACATCTCTGTTATTTTCTGGTATGGTACACTGTGGTTACATTCTTAAAACTCAGTACATAACATACAGTTCTGTATAAATCAAGCAATACTCACAAATAAAATTATTTACAAAGTTCCAGCTAGCTGAGCTGGCAGCCTCACACTGTGATCCATAGTCCAAAGGAGAGGGGAATCTGAGAAGAGTAAGCAATGGATTTCTCCTCCAAATTCAGCTCCGCCTAGGAAGAATCCTGTTCCCTGGGTCTTTTTAGAGGAGTAGAGGACCAACAGGGGCTCTAAAACAAACTCCCTGAGGAGGTTTCAATGCCATCAAGCACTAAACAAACCCTGAGTGAAGGCCTGCCATTCACCCTGTGGATCCTCAGGAGCAGGAGTAATATGTTTAATCTTTTGCTTTTTCTTCAATGGGACATCCACCTTATAAAATTTGGAAGGCTCTGACCCAGGACAGCATTTAATAATGGTATTAAAGACTTCTTCTCTAACTAATATTTGTGGAACATTCCTAGGCCCCTCGGAGATAATCAGCCGTGGTTCCACCTGAATGTCAGAAATGGAAGACTGCAATACCTCCTCAGACGTGCTTAAAGAACCCACCAGCCTCCAACCTGATCACAACAAAGGAATCTAATGATAAAGCCGGGCAAATCTCTGGGCATTCAGTCAGGTTGGGAGAGACATCTAACAGAGCCGGAGCAGCAAAAGAGTCTTAGCCTTTTTCTTCACTGAAGGCTGTCCCTCAGAAAGGGACATTCCCTCCATCATGCCATGCCTTTCAGAAGGAGCTTAAGCTGCTGGTTTTCAAGATACAGAGCTAAAGAAGAAAGTCTACTATGAAGGGCTTTATGTACAAAGGCCTGACAAATGGAATTGGATGTATGGTCGCACGAGGCACCAAGTCAACACAGACACTTTTTGACGGTCTTTACAGGGAATTTGTCGCCCACACTGGCATTTTCCTTCTTGGATGACATGACAAGTACAGTTGTGTACACTTACCAAAAAATGTAGATGTTCGAGTGTATTCACTGTTGCAGTCATTACATTTGGGTTATCTGTTTGCAGTAGCCCTCAGTCAGCCTGATTAACAAAGTCTTGGGTCCTACATCAGTTGCTGTCTCTTCTTCTGTGACATCAGCTCGTCAAGGGGTATAAAACATGCAACCGACATCATTACATTAGTTTTTCTTGCCCCAGATGTCAGGTGCGCCACTAATGGGAAGCAATTAAATCTATAAATATACAAACAAAAAAGCAAATACACCAAAAAATTTTTAAGCATTGAAAAGGAGAGAAGAGGTATAACCAAAAGAAGGCAGGGGGCTGGAGGGAGGGTAACCAGGATTGCAACAATGAATACACTCGAACATCTACATTTATGGTAAGTGTGCACAACTGTACTATGTTCTTCATGTTTCACTGTTGCAGTCATTACATTTGGGTAGATTCCCAAAGCTAAGGATGGGAGGAGGAATTTAGATAGCATTAGGACCAACTTGAACTGCTATAAGGCCCTGCAAAACTGCAGTGGCAAAGCCAGCTCTGGATTTAGAGAAAATTGGCAAATGGTAATGCTTGGTGAAAGTATGTACAGAACTCCAGGTAGCAGCTTCTAGGATGTCCCTGGTAGGGACGCCTCTGAGAAAGGCTGTAGAGGTAGATGCAGCCCTGGTTGAGTGGGGTCTGATCCCCTGTGGGATAGGTTTTCCATGGTGCTTATAGTAGAAATGAATGCAATGGCCTATCCATTTGGAGATGGTTTGCTTTGAAATAGCCTTCCCCTCTATCCCTGCAGCAAATGCAACCAGCAGTTGTTCAGATTTCCTTTGAGGTTTAGACCTGTCCAAGTAGAATCTAAGTTGTATGTGCACATCTAAGGAGTGGAGTATCCATTCCCCTTTGTTCTGTGGATTAGGAAAGAAGGTTGGCAAATAAATGGACTGATTAAAGAGGGATTGGTCCTGAGGGACACCCTGTCCGCATGAAAGAAGAAGAAAGGCTCCACTGCCATAAGGGCCTGTAATTCAGATACCCTTCTTGCTGAAGTGATGGCTAAAAGGGAAGCTGTTTTCCAAGAAAGGATTTTTAAATTTGCAGTAGCAGCTGGCTCGAAAGGAGGAAGGGTGAGTTTCTCCAATACAAAGTAAAGGTCCCAAGCTGGAGTTGGAGCTCTCCTGGGTGGCCTTAAATTTTTGGCCCCTCTGAGGAAAGTACAGTTGTGTACACTTACTATAAATGTAGATGCTCGGGTATATTCACTGTTGCCGTCATTACATTTGGGTAATCTGCTGCAGGTTGCCCTCAGTCGGCCCGAATTCCAAAGTCTTGGGTCCCGCATCGGTTGCTGTCTTCTCTTCCATGACATCAGGTCATCAGGGTATAAAAAGTACAGTTGTGTACACTTACCATAAATGTAGATGTTCGAGTGTATTCACTGTTGCAGTCATTACATTTGGGTAATCCTGCTGGCAGGTTGCCCTCAGTCGGCCTGAATTCCAAAGTCTTGGATCCTGCGTCCGCTGTCGTCACCCCTTCCCTGGCGGCAGGTTGTCAGGGGTATAAAAGCAGCAGCCGGCGCCATTTTCTTTAGTTTTTCTTGCCCCAGATGTCAGGTGCCCCCTAAAAGGGTAGCCAAAATGTATATCTATATATAAAATTACATGCAGCAATATAAACTTTACTTTCATCCACAAGCAAATACACCACATAGGTTGTATAAATCAGAGAAGGAAAGATAGGTTGCATCAGAAGAAAAGGGGGGATGGGGGGGGGTAAACTGGACTGCAACAGTGAATACACTCGAACATCTACATTTATGGTAAGTGTACACAACTGTACTACGTTCTTCGTGTTTCACTGTTACAGTCATTACATTTGGGTAGATTCCCAAAGCTATGGTTGGGAGGCTGGAGCTAAACAGCATTAGGAGCAGCTATGAGACCCTGTAGAACTGCAGTGGCAAAGCCTGCCCTGGATTTACAGTAGAGTGTCAGATGATAGTGCTTTGTAAAGGTGTGCATTGAGCTCCAAGTAGCTGCCTCTAAAATGTCCTTGGTTGGTACTCCCCTGAGAAAGGCTGCTGAAGTGGCTGCAGCTCTGGTGGAATGTGGCCTAATGCCCTTAGGCACTGGCTTGCCATTGTATAAGTAGCAGAAACGAATGCAGTGGCCTATCCACTTTGAAATAGTCTGCTTTGAGATAGCCTTTCCTTGTGATCCTGCAGCATATGCCACTAGTAATTGCTCTGTCTTTCTGAAAACTTTGGTTCTGTCCAAGTAGAATCTAAGCTGTCTGTGTACATCCAAAGAATGCAAAATTCTTTCCCCCTTGTTCTGTGGATTTGGATAAAAAGTTGGCAGATGAATGGTTTGGTTAAGAGCCACACTGGACACCACTTTAGGCATAAATGTTGGGTTTGTCCTCAGGGAGACCCTGTCCGGATAAAAAATGAAAAAAGGTTCCACAGCCATGAGTGCCTGTAGCTCTGAAACTAGTCTTGCAGAAGTTATTCCTAGGAGCAGAGCTGTTTTCCAAGATAAAAATTTTATATCAGCAGTAGCAGCTGGCTCAAAAGGAGGCAGGGTGAGTTTTTCAAAGACACAGTTGAGGTCCCATGCAGGCATTGGTGATCTCCTTGGAGGCCTTAAATTTTTGGTTCCTCTGAGGTACTGTTTTAATAAGGGATGAGAAAAGATTGGTGGCTCTGCATTGTAATGAGCCAAAATGGCAGAGGCATGAATTTTAATAGATGAGAAAGATAGGCCTTTGTCCAGCATCTCAGTTAGGTATTGCAAAATCTGAGGAATATTTGGCATAGCTGTTATCTGTTCCTTGTGCCTGGTTCCAAGCACAGAATCTCTTCCACTTTCCAGCATAAGATTTTCTAGTACTAGGCCTTCTGGCTTCCAAAATGACATCCATCACAGCTTTGCTGAGAGATGTGTTTTGTATGACTACATTATCCGCCAATCTGCCAGCTTTAAAGTCCTGAGCTGGCTGTGCAGGATCTGATGGTTTTGCTGGGACAGTAGATGCGGTACTTGAGGTAAGTTCCAAGCTGGGCATTGAGACAAGATCCTTAATAATGGGTATCAGTGCTGGCGGGGCCAGTCTGATGCAATCAGTATAATCTTTGGCTTCTCCTGTCTGACCTTTAGGAGTACCTTGGGGAGGACAGGCAGAGGGGGAAAGGCATATACTGATAGCTTTTTCCAGCTGAAGGATAGGGCGTCCAATTTCCATGCTTGTCTGTGATAAATCCTTGTGCAGAATCTCTTTAGTTGGTAGTTGTGAGGGGAGGCAAATAGATCTATGTCCGGGCATCCCCATTTCCTTGTTATTATGTTGAAGACTTGTGGATCCAGCTGCCACTCATGGGAATCCATAAGATTTCTGTTTAGTTCGTCTGCCAGAGTATTTTTCCTTCCTGGCAGGAATTGTGCCTGCAGATGTACTTGGTAAGTCAATGCTGTGTCCCACAAAGTCATGGCTAGTCTGCAAAGGGGGTAAGAATGTGTGCCCCCCTGCTTGTTTATATACCACATGACCGTGGTGTTGTCTGTCTTTATCAGTAGTTGTCCTAGATGAAGTAGGTCCTGGAAGGCTGTCAGGGGATTCTGAACAGCTAGCATCTCTATTTGGTTGATATGTAGATGCATTTGGCTTGAGGTCCATGTTCCCTGAATGCATCTTCCTGCCATGTGGGCCCCCCAGGCATAATCTGATGCATCCGTTGTTAGGGTCTGCCTGACTGGGGGTAATATGAACGGCTGTCCCTTGTTTTGGTGACAAGCCTTTGCCCACCATCGAAACTCCTGTTGCAGGCAGGGAATGAGAGTGATTACAGTTTCCAGGCTGTGGCAATGTTGAGTCCAAACACTTTTTAGGTACCATTGAAGTTTCCTCTTATGCAGTCTTGCATATGGAATTAGTAGGATGCAGGATGCCATGAAGCCCAAAGCCTGCAGAATTTTTCTTGCAGATAACTGGGCCTTTGTTGCTAACATTTTGAAATAGATAGTCAGTTGCCTTTGTTTGTCTGGCGTGAGATAAGCCATCTGAGCAGTTGTATTTAAGCTTACACCCAGGAATATTATCTCTTGAGAGGGTACTAATTTTGATTTCTTTTCGTTGACTGTGTACCCTAGGCATGTTATAAGTTTTTTCACAAACGCCAGGTGCTGTAGAAGGATGTCCTTGTTCTCTGCTTGAATTAGACAGTCATCCAAGTAAGGATATATTTGTATTACTCTTTGTCTGCAGAATGCAATTACTGGTGCCAGGCACTTTGTAAAGACCCTGGGCGCAGTAGATAAGCCAAAGGGCAGTGCAGAGAATTGGTAATGCATTGAGCCAGCCTTGAATCTGAGGTATCTTCTGCATAGTTGTCTGACTGGGACATGCAGGTATGCCTCTTTTAGGTCTAAAGTTACAAGCCAAGCGTTCTTGCCCAACATCGGCAGAAGCTGCTGCAAAGTCAACATTTTGAATTTTGGTATATCCAGGAATGTGTTCAGAATCAATAAGTCAAGTATTGGCCTTCAGGCCTTGTTCTTTCTGGGTACCAAGAACAGTCTTGAATAAAATCCTTGTCCCCGCTCTTGCTCTGGCACTTGTTGAATGGCCCTCATGTCCATGAGGGATGAGACTTGTTTTTGTGCCTCTGTCCATTGATTTTTTGGCAGATCTGGCCAGCCGTTTGCCTTTGGCAGGGTATGGAAATGGAACTTGTAGCCTTGTGACACGATATTTAGGACCCACTTGTCCTGGGTTATACTGTGCCAATTTTGAGAAAAAAGTGCTAGTTTTCCCCCTAAGGGTGCTGCCGGGAAATAAGTGCTTGGTGCGAGCAGGGGGAAGTCATTGGGACTGTTTCCTGTAAGGTTGTGATTTGTCTTCTCCACTTTTGGAGGTAGAAGCACCCCATTGCTTTGACCTGTATGAATTCTACGCCTGGGATCTGCCTCTAGGGCATCTGGGTCTACCCCTTTGAGGTCTGTCTGACACAGGAAAGGACCAATTCTTTGTTGGCCAGTGTCTACTAAACCTAGGAGGCTATACTTGTAAGAAATCTTTGACCATTTGTATAGATTTAGC